>NC_081575.1:67897258-67932605 GCF_022355385.1 Mustela nigripes | reverse complement strand
CCCCCCCCCCACCTCCACATGTGCATAGCCTCTCCCATTATCAACATCCTCTAGCAAGTGGTGCGTTTGTCACATTTGATAAACCTACACTGACACATCATAATGGCCCAAAGCCCATAGTTTACATTAGGGCTCATTCTTGGTGTACGTTCTGTGGGTAGATACGTATAATGATACGTATCTGCCATGATCATGTGTAGTTATTTTTAGAAGAGTACTCAGAGACACACATAGGTTTTAAAATAATTACAGGTGAGATAAATGAATCAGTGCTGGAATTTGCTTCAGAATAATTTGGGAGGAGTGTAGAAGTTGAAGTGTAAGTGAAACAGGATTGGCCATGTATTGACAATCACTGAAGGTGGGCAATGGGTACATGGAAGTTCATCATATTGTCTGTTTTTGTATTTGTTTGAAATTCTCACCTCCAAAAGTAGAGCAAGAGTCTAAGATGAAGCCGGGGTACGGTTTTTCGGGTCTAGGATAACATGGGACACTACTGCTGGTGACAGAAGTAAATTTATGGAACTGAAGTCTGCAAAAGTCATGGCATTTTTCTTTTTTCTTTTGTAGGGCCTGAAAGTCAGTATACTAAGACTGCTCAGGAGATTGTAAATGTCTGTTACCAGACACTGACTGAGGTAGGTGGTAAAGAGAAGGTCTTCTTGGGATGTAGCATTCTGGAATATCTTTGTTCCTTTGGGTGGAAGTCTTCCCTGCCTATATCATTTTCATATGTAACCTCCCACCTCATATCCCTCATTTCCTTTCCTGCTTTATTTTCATACCTGGTGCTAAACATTTTTAACAAATTATATGATTATTTACTTTAATTATAATAAGTGACCTGTCACTAGAAGAAGCTCCATGAAGACAAGGATTTTTTTTGTCTGCTTTGTTTACCTTTATTTTATTTTGTTTACTAAGTAGGCTCCACTCCCATCGTGGGGTTCAGACTCACAGCCCTGAGATCAACAGTCAGATGCTCTACCGACAGCCAGCCAGGCACTTTCAGTGCCTAAAACCTACATTCAGTAAATTCACTAATTTTCTTTATTTCTCAGTATGATGAGCATTTGACTCAACTTGAGAAGGATATTTGTACAGCTAAGGAAGCAGCTTTGGAGGAAGCAGAATTAGAAAGCTTGGACCCAATGACCCCAGGGCCTTATACACCTCAGGTAAGTCTGAAGACTAGGAACTGCCTCTTAGAGTTTTCTTATTGGTTTGGGGGAATTGGGAGCATGTTAACAGTTATGTTTACTGAGATGCCCTTCTTCTCTGTCCTTCCTCTTCATATGCCTTTCGTGTGCTTTCTTGTCTTCTCAAAGGCTAAGGTGAGTGAGGGCCATGGGTCTTGGTGGCCTTGTGGAATCCAGAAGAAGCAGGTGTGGGATGAATGAGTGGGGTGGGGTCTTAGTTCTTTGGGCAGTGTTTAGGAATACCAGATTCCTGACTGCTATGGCCATAGGTATCCTCTTCAGTCTCTGGAGTTTCCTTACCCATGAATTGGGGTTCTAGGATATCCCTAGAGGATAGAATTCTCAATTAAAGGCATTGGCCACATTGTTCCTGTGCCTCATAGATGTCCGATTACTCATTTCTTCAGATGTGTCTCAGTGTAGCTCAGATGTCACCCCTTTTCCTGGATTGATTCCCTCTACTTGTAAATGAGGACAGGTAACATTTATAATGTTCTTAAAGTTACATGTCACAAGAGTAGGGAGCAAGGTTAAAAGGAAATTTTTAGTCTTTGTGTTCTGTCACTTGAATATATTGGAACATAAGCATATGTTTCCATATTTGAAGACTAGGACTTAGCAGAATATAGCTGGTGCTTGGTTTCTGTGTTGAAGGCACTATGGTAAAGTGGGAAGTATGAATTTTGGCAATAAAACAGGCCTGGGTTTGAATCTTAGCTCTCCTCTTACCTAGCTTTGTGAACTTGGCAAGTTAGCTTAAATGCTCTCAGTCTCTTTTTCTATAAAATGTACTTTTCAAGATTATTATAAACATTAAATGAGTTAATTTGCCTGGCACATAGGAGACATTCAGTAAATGTTTCCTTGTCTGTGTGAAGATTGTCTGCAAAGTTCTCAGACTTCCTTTCAAATTTCACCAAATATTTTTTTGTTTTTTAATAGTTTTTTTTTTTTTACACGGGGAGGGAGGATACAAGGAGGCAGGGGGGGGGGGAGAGGGGGGGGGGGGAAGCAGGCTCCTCACTGAGTGGAGAGCCCGATGCGGGGCTCAATCCCAGGACCCTGAGATCATGACCCGAGCCAAAGGCAGAGGCTTAACCCACTGAGCCACCCAGGCACCCCAAATTTCACCAAATATTTTAATGCAGAATTCTCCCAATTCCCACTGGAAAACTTTTGTTCATTCTGCTCTGAACTGATACTGCTGCCTGTATGATCTCTGTTGGATTATTGCTGTTTGTATTTCATGCACTCTCCCTATCTTTTACTCTCTCTCACCCCAAAACCTAGGTTACTGAGGGGCCAAGTATAAAGAGCCCTAAGATACTACTTCAGGCCCAGAACAAGGAAAGGCTCTTGGAGTATGTGGGCAGATTGGGTCCGGGGGGCTTGGGTGAGTGATGTTGCCCAGAAAGGTCCTTTTTGCTTATACGCCCACAGCTCCCACGAGGTCCTTTCTGGTAAGTTAAAGCCTGGGTTTTAGCCATCACTTCTCAGAAGAGTCTCGCCACTGAGCAGCACCTGCTTAGCTTTAATCCATGACAGCATAAACCTAATCCTTTGGTGAGTCAACGCCTTAGACCCAGAGGTTATCTTCCTTTCTTTCCTGCTCCTCCCACACTGTCTCAGGTAGCTGAGGAAAGCCTGGCAACTATTCTCCCTTCTGAGCAGTTGCTGTCATTCGGTACAGTTAGAGGGTCCCCTGCGAAGAGCAGGGTGTAGATAGCGCCTCTTCATTATTCCAGTTCACCCTCTCATCGTTGTCTTCACTCAGATGTGCACACTATGAAACAGTAAGCCCCATGTGTTTTCTCTTAGCCTGAGGACGATGCCCCTGCGTGATTGTCCTTACTCATCACTACTTTCCAACCCAGTGTTATCAAAGGGTTTGTCATAATTCTGGTTGTATGGAAACATAACAGTAATCTTACTTTACTTCCAGCCCTAAACAGTGGTAGTCAGTACCGTGTTTTCACTCAGTTGTTCCCACCAGGCTTGAATTACACCCTACATTGCACCTAACACTTGATCTAAAATTGCTCACTTTGCAGTTTCCCACTAGCTCCTCATTCCCTGATTTTCTCTTCTGTTCAACCACTAGTTTACCTACTCTGTAGTGCTTTAAATTCTGTTACCTCTTTTTCCAAAACCCTCTTCAGTCATCCTTGCTTGTTTGCTTTTAAAAACACCCGACAAAGTAACATATATGTGGGGTTCGTTGGGCAATACAAAGGAGAAATAAGGGGCACCTGGGTGGCTCAGTCATTAAGTGGTTGCTGCTTTCAGCTCGGGTCATCATCCCAGGGTCCTGGGATCGAGCCCCACATAGGGCTCCTTGCTCAGCAGGGAGCCCTTCTTCTCCCTCTCCCACTCCCCCTGCTTCTGTTCCCTCTCTTGCTGTGTCTTTCAAACAAATAAAATCTTTTAAAAATATTTTATTTATTTATTTAGTTAGTTAGTTATTTGACAGAGAGATCACAAGTAGGCAGAGAGGCAGGCGGGGGAGGGGGGAGGCAGGCTCTCTGCTGAGCAGAGAGCCTGGTGTGGGGCTCGATCCCAGGACCCCAAGACCATGACCTGAGCCGAAGGCAGGAGCTTAACCCACCGAGCCACCCAGGCGCCCCAATCAATAAAATCTTTTTTTAAAAAAAAAGGAGAAATAAGTTACCTAGAGTTAAGTCCACCAGTCCAAAAGAACCAGCCACTGTGAACATTTTGGTGTGTTTCTTTCAAATCTCTGGGGTGTGTGTGTGTGTGTGTGTGCGCGCACGTGCACATGTTCACGCACATGTGCATGTGCACACCAGGGTATGTAGACACTTTTAAAGTGAAGTTGGTCAGTATGATTTTGTGTCTTACTGTTTTCACTTCACATTATGTTATGGACATTCTACCTCATACGTCTTTGAAAACATGGTTTTTAAATAGCTGCATTATACTTCTACCCCCCAGAGTTTTAGAGAATGCTTTCCTACTTCTCCAGCCTGTTTATCAGTTCCTCCTGCCCTCCTGTCACTGAAAAGTCCATTTGCTAAATCCCTCTTCTCTTCAGGAGAGGGAAGAGGGAAAGGATCTGTAATTTATTGAATTACAAATTATCTTCATTCTCCCAACAGCCTCGAGAGGCAGACATTATCATCCATGTTTTATAATTGAGGAAACCAAGGCTTAGAGTGATTAAATAGTTTGTTGAAGTTACTCAGCTAGCAAGTGGTGGAGCAAGGACTCAAACCCGGGGTATTTTGTTCCAAAGCCCGTATTGTTTTGTTTTGTTTTGTTTTGTTTTTTACCACACCATTTTGCCTCATAGCATTCTCTGATGAGCTCACAAACTATTAACCCACTACATGCTCTTGTTGGAATTGGAATTCCTTTATGCAATTTCCTATTAGAGGCCTCTAAACCAAACAAGATTGCACAGGTATGAAGGCCTAGGCCTGCCAACAATAAGACAAGGCTTAGAGGACACTAGGTTATTGACCAGAAAGACTGTCAGGACATAGAATTATCCCACAGCTTTGATGCTTTTCTGTTTTAGGCTTCTGATATGAGTCAAACATCAGATTCCTCTCTGCTAGAATGAGCAAACATTTGTAGGATTCCCCAAAACCTGCCCATAAAGCTGTGTCAAACTGTTTCTCTTTAAATGGATTGTTCTGCATGACCTTTTTCTGCAGTGAGTGCTCTAAAAGGGAGTTCTGGATTTCTTACTCCCTTTCCTAAACAGAAGCTAAGTTGTACATTTGTGCCACAGCCTCCTGATTTGTATGACACCAACACGTCCCTCAGTATGTCTCGAGATGCCTCTGTATTTCAAGATGAGAGCAGTATGTCTGTCCTGGATATTCCCGCTGCCTCTCCAGAGAAGCAGGTGACGCAGGTAGGATGTTCTTCTTCTCGTTGCGGCATTGGTAATGTGCTTTGGTGTGGGGAGTGGGAGAGAGATGATGTTGATACGTGACATGCATCATGAATGATTGGGCCCCTTTGGCCCTGGGCATGAAGGCTTAGAAGTGGGTTTTCGAGGTGGGCTGGTGGCAGGTCTCATGACCGGCATGGTCTTCTGTCTGTCCCCATGGGCAGAGTCAGGCACAACAGCTCCTCAGGGAAGGCACAAGTATGAAAAGTGTATGAGGCATCAGAACAACCTCACAGGTGACTAGAAAGACCAATTGCATTCAGAGACAGAGTTCAAAATAATTGGCCCTGCTACCGTACTGTATGGATGCTATAATCTAAGTTAAAATTATTTATAAAATTAAGTTAAATTTTTAAAAATTGGCCTGTTCTAGAGTGCCCGAAGATGCTCCTGATCTGAAGCCAAAAATCCTATCAGCTGCTCTGTCAGGCTTCCACTGGAGAGTACAAAACCCAGGAGAGTTTTTCTATCCCGAAGAGTCCTAACAGAAGCTAAGGAAAGCTTGGGTTAGGAAGGAAGAGTCTCCTTGTGATGATACAGCAAGAGCAGACCAAGGACCTTCCTATTCGGGTTTTTTGTTTCTTGTTGGTTTGTTGTTTTTGTTTTTGCTTTTTTTTTATAACTCTACCAGTGATTTCCAAAGAATGGGAAAAAGCACACATGCCTTGAGCTGTGTAAACAGCCCCCACTAGCTGTGGGGTTGGCTGGGATGTCAGGGAGGAGCATCTGGCCTGGGTAAGAGCCCGTGGTTAACTCCTACAGGCACGTCCCTCAATGATGTGCTGTTTGTGTTCCTTACTCAGATGCACCAGGGCCGAGGTAGGCTGGGCGAGGAAGACTCTGATGTAGATATTGAAGGGTATGATGATGAGGAGGAGGATGGGAAACCTAAGACTCCAGCCCCAGTGAGTATGCTTATAGAAGGCTTATGGTTACGTTACACCCTCGTACGATAGGAGCCCCACTAGCACAGGGCAGGCCAAATCCCAAGCTGATATCAGAGAGTCCGTAGTGAGGCCCAATCAGACTTTAATCCTTGGAAAATTAGCTAAATGAATTCATCCACCACAATTACTTACCTTCTTGTGAGGCAGCAAGGGGGGTGCTGGTGGTGGCTTCTGGTCTCTTACTTGGTCGAGTGATGGGACTTTGTCCTCAACTGGTCCCATTCAGGAAGGCGAAGATGCAGATGGCGATCTTGCCGATGAAGAGGAAGGAGCCGTGCAGCAGCCTCAAGCCAGTGTCCTATACGAAGACTTGCTTATGTCTGAAGGAGAAGATGATGAGGAAGATGCTGGGAGTGACGAAGAAGGAGACAATCCTTTCTCTGGTAGGTCTTGTCCGTGACTTCTGTTCTACGTAGCTCACCATAGCACCCTAAGGACTGGATAGGAAACTCTGGGCCACGTGTGCTTTTACCAGAAACTGCTCTTTTCTTGAAGTCTCATTAATAGACCCAGAGTCCTCAGTGCTCACAGGATGAGGACCTTCATCAGCCTTTGAGGAGGTAAAGAAATGTAACATAGAAGTTCAAAAGGTCATCGTGGAAGAGGCAATGCCTCAGTAGCATCTTTGACTTGAATATTTGATAAAGAAGAGCGAAGAGGTGTTGTGTTTATAATAGGGAAGTGGTGGGAGGGGATAAGGAAATAAGATCATCCTTTACTCAGCCGTAAGAAAGAATGAGATCCTGCCATTTGTGGTGACATGGATGGACCTATAGAGGGTATAATGTTGAGGTAAATAAGTCAGTTAGAGAAAGACAAAATACCACATGATTACACTTATATGTGGGATCTAAAAAAACCGTACAAAGCAGAAACAGACCCCTAAGTACAGAGAACAAACTGATGGTTTTCAGAGCACAGTGGGGTAGGAGGGGTGGGCAGATGGGTGTGAAGGGGAGAGGGAGATCTAGACTTCCAGTGACGGAATGAATAAGCCACGGGAATAAAAGCACAGCATATGGAATGTAGTCCATGATATTGTAATAGTATTGCACGTTGACAGATGGTAGCTACATTTGCAGCAAGCATAGCATGCAGTGCTGTATGTACTGCCAAACCACTGTGTTGTAATCCTGAAACTAATAACGTTGTACGTCAACTATCCTTCAGTTTAAAAAAAAAAAAGATCCTACTTAGTTTATTTTGTCAATTAATGACAATGGCATGGAAAAGTACAGGAGAAGATTGGGAGAAAAACAAAACTGGACTGAGGTGAGAAAAGGAAGTGGTTATTTGGGTTCTGTTTCCACACTGTGGTCTTGCTAATGTTGGTCCGAGGTGAAGAGTCCAGGCGGGGTGCCTGTGTAGATGGAGGGCAGGAACTGGTTTGGAAAGACCAAGCCAAAGATGGCAATTCTGTCCAGCTTATCTCAGGACCGTCTTCTTTTTACAGCTATCCAGCTGAGTGAAAGCGGAAGCGACTCCGATGTGGGATCCAGTGGGATAAGACCCAAACAGCCCCGCATGCTTCAGGAGAACACAAGGATGGGCATGGAAAATGAAGAAAGCATGATGTCCTATGAGGGAGACGGTGGGGAGGCTTCTCATGGTTTGGAGGACAGCAACATCAGGTAATCGGCAGCAACACACTCCAGGGCTGTGGCCTCAGGGCCCAACTGTGATGGCAGAGGGCCCAGCCTCAGATTACTTTCATCCAACAAACATTTCCACAGCTCCCTCAAGGGCCAGGCATTGTGCTGGGCCCTTGGGGAGACACAGAGGAACAAGCCATATCCTGCCCTCAAGGAGCTCACAGTCTCGTGGAAGAGACTGATAACAAACAAAATCATTGCAAGTACAGTGTGCTGTACAGAGGGGGTATCTCCCTCTGCTTGGAGGGGGCAGGGAAAGCATGGAAGATGAGGGAACATGAACCTGGCAGTAAGGCCAAATAGGAGTCTGCTAAGTAGAAAAGTGGCAGGAGGTGAGGAGACCCTTAGCGACAGAACAGTAGGTCCAAAGGCACAGAAACCAAAGGATGTTCCAGGGTGAAGGGAGGTTGTGGGGAGTTGTGGCTCCAGAAGCAACAGGCATTTTATCGTTGAGGACCTTACATGACATGTTAAGACACTTGGAGCTTGGGTAATAGGAATCATCACTTCAAGGAGAAAGAAGTAACGTCAGATTTTTATGTTCAGTAACTCTAGGGTAATGGTAAGGATTTCAAATGGGATCTGTCAGAAGTGGGGGAAAGAAAGGGATATATTTAAGAGCTATTCAGAGGATAGATCAGTTGGATTTGGGAGATACGGACATAAAATGAATGGGAATGTCACTGAGAGAGGGAAGTGGAAAGAGTATTCGATGAGGTGGGAAAGGAGGGGAAAATGAATTTGTCTTTGGACATGTTAGATTTAAGGTACATCAGATACATCTAACCACATGTGTCCAGCAAGCAATTAGAGTCTTTATGTACTCCTTAAGCAAATATTTATCACAAGTTCAAAAGCAACTAAGGTGTGTTCCCTTCTTTCAAGGAGCTCAGTGTAGTGGGGAACCTAGAACAGGTTAATAGACGATCATAGTGTGACATGGAGCGTGTTCTGATAGGCAACTGCAGGGTTTTTCTGGGGCTTGGGTAGGAGAGGGATGGGGGAGCTACTTGGAGAAGGAAACTGAACTAACTCAGATGAGCAATTAGCTAGACCAAGAAGGAAGCGAAGGGCACTTCGGAGAGCAAGAACAGTGTGTTATGAGGCACTAAACAGTTCTAGCGTGTGCAGGCAGCTTGGTGTGGCCGGAGCTTTTCATCCATGATCTGTGTGATAGAGACGATTTACAGAGGTAGGTAAGGACCAAATCATGAAGGGCCTGAAAGTTCAGGGCAGACATTGAATGAGAGGTATGAGCAGATCTACATTTTTGCAAAGAGTGTTCTGTACCTGAAAAGAAATGCACATGGCCAATAAATATATGAAAAAATAATTCCCCTAGGAATTAAAGGAAGGCAATAAAACAATGAAATGCAGTATTTTTACTACAAGATTAACAAAGATTAAAATGAATGATAATGCCCAGTGTTGGGAAGGTGTGAGGAAAAAGACATTCTCCAATGACTGCTGGTGATGTGAATTGATAAAATGAGTGGGTAGGAGAGAGGCATAGCAATTTATCGTTATAAACCAAAAGCTTAAAAAATCTGCATCCCCCTTGGCCCCCAAAATTCCATGTCTACGAAATTATTCTGTATCAGTAATGAAATACGTTCATCAAGACATTTGTACAAGGAGTTTAATCACAGTATTGTTTTTTGATATGGGGAATATTGGAGACTGCTTCAGTGTCCCAGTGAGAAACAGTTATTATCAATCATGTGATGGCCATATAGTGGAGTACCATAAAGCAGTTGAAAGCATGCTATAGATGTGTGTTTATTGACATGGAAGGATGTTCATTATAATCAGTGAAAAAAGCAGAATCCTGAAGTATTCCAATTTTGTAAAGTAAAAATGTTTAAGTATCTAAATTCAGTGCATAGAAAAAAAAAATTAAGGTGATCATATACCAGGAGATTATCTCTGGGTAGTGGAGTTACTGGTGGTTTTTTTTTCTGGTGTGTATTTTATTAAAAAAACAAAACAGTGAACATGCATTGCGTGTATGGTGGGTGTGGGGGGGGGTTTGTTTTGTTTTTTGTTTTTTAGCAAAATTAAGAATAAAGAAACAAAAAGAGCACTGTGGCAGAAGTGTGAAGAATGAACTGGAGGAGAGCAGGACTGGAGGCATGGAGATTTATTTCAGCGGTGCAGGCCAGAGATAGCAAAGGACTGAGCGAAGGCAGGCAGAGTAGAGATGGAAAAAAGGGACAGAGACAAGATATATTGAAGAAGTAGCATCTTTAGTACTGTTGACTAACTGGATCTATAGACAAGTCAGGCTGTAAGTGGGAGAGGAAACTCTGAGGCTGTCTGAGCATTTACGGCCATGCCAGCTGGCAGTGTGGTATTCAGGGGTTAGGGGAGCTTTTCATTCGGGTTCTTGTGAACGTGATATTGGCAGGTTGATGTTTTGCACAGGATCATTTTCCTGTCGGGGACCTATAGAACAGTCCAGAACGAGTCATTTTGGTGTCCAGGGAAGATGAGATGGGCTGATCCCGTGATGGCCCCGAGAGCAGGATGGTGCCTGAGCTTGAGAGATGGCCTGTTTCTCTTCTCAGTTATGGGAGCTATGAGGAGCCTGATCCCAAGTCGAACACCCAAGACACGAGCTTCAGCAGCATCGGTGGGTATGAGGTATCAGAGGAGGAAGAAGATGAGGAGGAAGAGCAGCGCTCTGGCCCCAGCGTACTAAGCCAGGTCCACCTGTCAGAGGACGAGGAGGACAGTGAGGATTTCCACTCCATTGCTGGGGACAGTGACTTGGACTCTGATGAATGAGGCTTCCTTTGGGCCTCCCTTTAGCCTTCCCTGTTCTCCAGCCTAGGTGGCTCACATTCTCTAATGTTCATACCTGTATAGAGTCTGATCCTGAAATCACGAGATTGACTAACGCCTTAGCCCTTAAGAAATAGTATATAAATGGTAATAAATCACCTCCTCTGATCTTCCTAGGGCAGTGTCACACTTTGATTGAAAACCAAGCAACCCCTTTTCCCGTACCACTAACAAAAGGAGAACAGTCTCTTCTTTCTCCAGTGCCCTCCTTTAGCTCCACTTACAGCTCTTGGTATCCCTTTTTTCCCCAGGAAGGAGAAGAAATGATGAAAGGACTAACAAATTTCACTTTCTGTCTTCTTGGTATATTAGACATTTTCCAGGCATGTTATCATCTCAGTTTTCTAATTTGCAGGCTGGAACAGGTGACAGCCCCCTTGCTGGGACAGAGAATTGGGTTCTGCTCGACTCTGTTTCCCAGTAACCACATAAACCTATTGGACAAACTGCCCATTACTTTATTTATTTGATTATACAATGCCTTGTCCCTAAATGGATTTGGGGCAAATGGCTATCAGTCTTTCGAGCAGCCTGTATGTCAGAAATGGTATATTGTCATGTGAATGTGTTCCATGCCCGTCATCCCCAAGGGACAAGGTAGGAAAATGGTGAGGTCCTTAGTGCAAACACTGTGTGTCGTCTTTTGTTTTTTTTTTATGCCTAGGATATGGTTCTGTGCATTGTAGGTGCTCAGGAAATGTTCTACAATCATAACATCCTTGAAAGACTTGTTTTTTGACCATCTGCTCTGTGGTAAGCACTCAATCAGATCCTTGGGGTGCAAAAGTAAATAAGACACACAGCTTTTAACTATAGAGCTTGCCCTCGATTTGGGAGAGGGGAGTAGAATTAAAAACTTGTTTCTTAAATCATTACCATGGTGCTGTGAGCTAAGCGCAATGAAGACACTAAATGTAAAATAGAGGGGAAAACAGAGGAGTGACTGTGTCTGAAAAAGTCAGGGAGGTCTTCCTAGAGGTAATTTATAGGCTGACTGTTGAAGAACGAGTAGGAGCTGCCAGATGGAAAAGTCCAGGCAGAGTGTAACCTGCTGTCTCTACTAGAGATAGCAGGGTGAGTTCCCGATCTGTGCATGTGTGTGCCTGCCTGTCTTGTTCCAGAAAGGGGTGGAGGTGGTTTGTGCTCCAGTCCTTTAATGCTGGAGTGCCTGGAGACAAGACGGAAAAGACTGGCAGGAAACATACCCTTGATGCTAACGGGTGTGAACTGTAATTATAGGAAATGAGTGCATCAGATTTGTGTGTTAGAAATTTTCTATACGTGGAATGAAAAACATTGAAGAATCCTATGTAACAGACAAGTTTAACTCCGCTTTTGTAAAGACAAAACCACGTGTGTATATGTGTGTATATACTTGTATATACAGAGGAAAAGGTCTGAAGGGATATATGCTGAACTGTTCACAGTGATAACCTCTGGGAAATGGGATCGGAGGGGAGGGAGCTCTGCGGTTGTGTGTATATTGGGAATGTATTGTGCTTTTATTTCTATATCGTTTGAAACTTTTTACAAGTATGTACTATTTTTGTAATAAAAAGAATCTTTTTAAAATACCCAGCCATAGTGTGGAGAATGGTTTGGAGGGGAGCAAATCTAGTCAGTCTAGAGCTGAGGGGCGTGAATTTGAGAGATCTTCAGGGGGTAGAATCAATAGGACTTGACCAGCTGGCATTCGAGGGTGAAAAAGGAGGAATGGGATGGAAGGTGCTTTCAGGATTTGGGTTTGGGAGACTGGGCGGGTGCATGGTATGCATTCATTTGTTCAACTTTTATCAAGCAGTCTGCTGGATGCTGATATAAAAGTAAGGTCTAGTTTCTGATTGCAGGGAACTTTAAGGGCTGGAATGAGAGGGAGAGACATGTCAATAAGTTTAATAAAATGTACTGTTTGCAATATATACTAGACAAGGATCTGTGGTGAGAGGAAGGAGTTACCAACTCTGCTTATGGAGTAAGGATGTGCTGGTTTCACAGGGGAGAACTTTGAGATGGATCTTGAAAAGTAGGTAGTTTGCCAGACAGAGGGAAGGGGAGGGAGAAGGGCCTTCTTGACAGAGGGTGTGGAATTACCCAGCCCCTTCAAAGAACGAGTAGTTCTGGATGGGTGGAACAGATGGATCATATGTCAGATGGTGAGGACCGTACTCACGATCGGTGCTCATTTTAGAGAGAACGTGCTGGCCGCACTTCGAAAACGGATGGACTGGGGGAAGAGAGTGGTGCCAGATGAGAGGAGGCAGACTCAAGCTGGCCGAGGCTTGGGCAGTAGGGACGTGATGAGAGGTACACGTTGGTGACTGATTGACTGGATGATGGAAGGTGAAAGAGCGGACCCTAGGTTTCTGACCTAGGTGACCAGGTCAGTGGTGATGCTGTTCACAGGCTGCAGTTGGAAGGTAGGAGAAATAGCTTCGTTTGGTTGGAAGCATGGAAATTGAAAGGGTGATAGGTGGAAACCCTAGGATTTGTGTAACCTCAGGAGCAGGTGCGATCGGCCAGAAAAACGTGTCATCAAAAGAACATGGAGGTCAGAATCCCGGTGAAAACCAGTATTTGGAGGTGGCCAGAAATAGAAGCAAACCCAGAAAAGTGGTATTTCTCAAACCAAAGGAGTTTTAAGACAAACCACTCCCCCGCCCCCCGCAAAAATACATGGTTGCCACGGAGCAGTAGAGTAAAAGGAAGCCTGAGGGAGAGAGCCTTGGGTTTTGTCACCTAGGAGGTCCCTGGTGGCCTTAGCTAGCAGAAGCAGTTGTAGAGGAGTGAAATTGGAAGCTAGCCAGCAACAGGGTCCAAGGAGCCCATGGAAGATGAGAGTGACCATAGAGACCATAGACTACTCTTGAGAAGCAAGGCTGTGAGGCTTAAAAGGGGGAGATAAGTAACCATGCCTATATGAGCTTAGGGGAGAAAACAAGAGAGAAAGGGGTTGGGGGAAAAAAAAAACAGGATAACTGTTGGGAAGCCCTGTGTGAGAACAGGTGGGAATGTCAGGAAGCAAAGCCAGCACGCATACCAGCAGGAAAGAAGTCCTTTTCCCTGAGATCCCAAAGGATGGAGGTCCCAGATCAGTGTGTAGATATGGGAAGTAGGAAGCTGGAAGAGTTCCCACTTAATAGCTTCGGTTCCCTCTGGGAAAGAGGGAAGAAGATCCTTGGGAGAAAAATGAAAATGGTCTGGGATCGTGAATAGAAGTGTGGCGCTACTGGGGGAGGTGTCCCCATTGGTAGCAAGGAGGCAGAATCGTGGCACATCCATTCGGTGGAAAAGCGTGCAGCTGTTAAAAATAGAATGAGGAAGAGCAGTGTGTATTCATAGGGAATGGTGTTCTTGAAAAAAAAAAAAAGAGAGAGAATCGGCAATGATGTTTGATTTCATTTGTTTGGGGGACAAGGAGGATATACATCCATGTTTGCATACTCACAAAGAGGAGGTGACAAGGTGCACTTGAAGCTGTTAACACCTCTAGGAGTGAAGTAGAACGGGGGAAGGGAGGGAAGGAGGGCTCATTCTTTTCACCCCAACCCCTCTACTCATGTTGAAGTGTTTCTTTTTGGTTTGGTTTTTTAATGGTCCCTGAAGGAGGGGTGCCTGGGTGGCTCAGTGGGTTAGGCCACTGCCTTCGGCTCAGGTCATGATCTCAGGGTCCTGGGATCGAATCCCGCATCAGGCTCTCTGCCTAGCAGGGAGCCTGTTTCCTCCTCTCTCTCTCTCTGCCTGCCTCTCCATCTACTTGTGATCTCTCTCTGTCAAATAAATAAATAAAATCTTAAAAAAAAAAAAAAAAAGATAATGGTCCCTGAAGGAAATGGGAGCTGGAGCTGACAGGAGCCAAAAAAGGATTGCTGGGTGTTGAACAAGCAAATGAGGTTACAGACGTTAATTTGAAACGGCACCAAATTGGGGTGCCTGGGTGGCTCGGTTGGTTAACTGTCAGACTCTGGATCCCAGCTCAGGTCTTGATCTCAGGGTCACGACTTCAAGCCCTGCATTGGGCTCCACGCACGCCCACCTACTTAAAAGTGAGTAAATACATACAAATATACACACATACCTTTAACCTTTTACTTTATTGTGTGATTTTTCCCCAAGGCTGTGTTGACAGCAACACAGCTGTCAGGGTGTAGAACCAAAGGTAAGCAGTTTGGGGTGAAGACCCAAATATAGGAGAGAAATTGGTGGAATTTCTTTTGGTCACTCTTTGTTGACTACTCTGTACCAAGACCTTGCTGGGTGGCTGTCATTGGCAGATAGGTATGCATGTGTTACTTTGATAAAGTTAAGATGTTTTGTAAAAATCTGGGAAGGTAAGCAATGAAAGAACCACACAAGATGCTTTGAAAGACTGGCCAGAGAAGTGTGAAGGGAACAGGATATACTGTTTTCAGGGAAGCCAAAGGAGAATTTCAAAGGATAGAATTGAGGTCAGTGATGTCTAGTACTTGCAGAAAGGTCACTCGTGTCCTTTGGACTTGGCAATCAGTGAGCCTAGTGCAGACCGTTTTCTTGGAGTGGTGGGTACAGAAACCAGATGGTAAGTGGGCTGAAGAATTAAATGTGAGGAAATAGACACAGAGCTTGATTTGATTAAGTAATAGCCATCATTCACTGTGCCAGCCTCTGTGCAGAGAGCCCTTCTTACCTAACCTCACTCAGTCCAGAACCATCTATGAGATAGGTGTTACTATTCTCATTTTAGAAATGAGGGAACACGTTCAGAGGTACAAAGGGTAGAGGGGTTAGTCTTGGACTGCAGAAGGACCCCCCCCTTTTTAAGATCTATTTATTTATTTTAGAAAGTGTGAGTGGGGGATGGGGGGAAGAGAGAGAGGGAGAGAATCTCAAGCGGGCTCCCCACTGAGCGTGGTTCTGGACATGGGGCTTGATCTCACAATCTGGAGATCATGGCCCAAGCTGAAATTAAGAGTCACACGTTTAAGTGACTGAGCCACCCAGGTGCTGCAGAAGGATGCCCTTGACCAGAAGAATGAGTGTTGGATATATCTAAGCAGTAGGAAGGGGGTAAACCATGCCTCTGGGCATTGTAGACCCTAATAAGGAGTTTTGTCTTTATCTGAAAAGTAGTGAGACACTTTTCTATGTCAGAGGAGTGGAGCTGGAGAAGGTTCCCTCAGCTTTGTATTTTTAAAACTTCAATCCCTTATCAGTATAAAAATAGCTAATTTCTTTCCTATTAGTAGTTTAAGTTTTCTTTCCCAATTCCAGGGTCTTAGGTATCACAGGACAGTATTTGCCTAAATACAATAATCTGACTTGATTCCCCCTGACTTTGAAGAGAGACAACTGGTGTGCTTATTAAAAACCCTGTTTCCCAGGCCCCAATCCAGCCCTCTTGAGTCAGAATGTCTAGGGAAGAGGACTGGTGTTATGTGTATTTTATAGAGAGCCCAGGTAATTCTTAATCTGAGAGGTTTGGGAAACTGATCCAGCGACATTCCCAAATTACTGCTAGCCTCTACATCAGCTGTTGTTTTTATTTAGTATTTTTTAAGGATTTTATTTATTTACTTGACAGAGAGAGAGAGAGAAATCACAAGTAAGCAATGAGGCAGGCAGAGAGAGAGGGAAGCAGACTCCCTGCTGAGCAGAGAGCCTGATGCAGGGCTCAATCCCAGGACCCTGAGATCATGACCTGAGCCGAAGGCAGAGGCTTAATCCAGTGAGCCACCAAGGCGCCCTTTTATTTTATTTTTTTTAAAGATTTTATTTATTTATTTGACAGAGAAAGAGATCACAAGCAGGCGGAGAGGCAGGCAGAGGGAGAGGGAGAAGCAGGCTCCCTGCCAAGCAGAGAGCCTGACATGGGGCTTGATCCCAGGACCCTTAACCTCACTGAGCCACCCAGGTGCCCTGAGGCGCCCTTTTATTTAATATTTTTTTAAAGATTTTATTTGAGAGGGAGAGAGTGGGCACACAAGCCGGAGGTGGGGGTGGGGCAAAAGGAGAGAGACAGGTAGACTCCACACTGAGCGTGGCGCCCAACGCTGGACCCAGAGATCATGACCTTAGCCAAAATCAAGAGTCCTTCAACCGAATGAGCCACCCAGGTACCCTCAGCTCTTCTTAAACTAATATATATCCAAGTGGCACTGGAGTCACTTATTACAAATTCAAATTCCTGGGCTTGGAATGTGCATTTTTAATATGCCTACCTTAATGTAATAATAGTAACAATATCAATAAGATTTTTTTGGTAACTATAAATGCTTTCGAAGAAATACACAATCACAGGTTTTTTTAAATTATCGGGTAAATAATGCAAACTTATCTTTTGCTTTTTGGCTCATAAAAATAGTCAAATGTTCTAAAAATAAGTTACCTTTATTTTTTTAAGATTTTGTTTATTTGAGAGAGAGAGAGAGAGAGAACACAAGCGGGGAGAGGGAGAGGGAGAGAAGCAGGCTCCCTGCTAGGGAGCCCGATGCAGGACTTGATCCCGGGACCCCGAGATCATAACCTGAGCCGAAGACAGACGCTTAACCAAATGAGCCACCCAGGCACCCCTAAGGTACCTTTAATATTTTGTATCTCACCCATTATTTACAAATGTTATACAGAAACTGTGATACTTTATATATAAATTATAAATTCTACAAGTTGGCTTAAATAGATGTAAGAGTTTCAAAATCATTTCTCTTGAATTTTCCTTACATAGGTTTGGATTTCCTACATTTTGGGGACTTGGAATCCAGTGTTTCCAATCAACTCCATATTACAGCTTTTCGAATTTTTAAAAGATCCATTCACCCTGATTTACAATAAAATAAAAATGTATGCTTATATCCTATATTTGTGACTCTCTCACTTCTATAGTACAAAAAAGACCTATCAACCAAAAATTGGGGTTTTTCCTATCTATAATATATGTAAGAAATGCTCAAATAACAGAAGAAGCACAATTAAATTGCATTTCAGTAGGCAGTAAGGAATAAAAAAAGAAAGTTGGGGTGCCTGGGTGGCTCAGTGGGTTGAGCCTCTGCCTTTGGCTCAGGTCATGATCTCAGGGTCCTGGGATCGAGCCCTGCATCAGGCTCTCTGCTCAGCAGGGAGTCTGCTTCCCTCTCTCTCTGCCTGACTCTCTGCCTACTTGTGATCTCTGTCAAAAAAAAAAAAAAAAAAAAAAAGATTTAGGGGCCCCCTGGGGGGCTCAGTGGGTTAAAGCCTCTGCCTTCAGCTCGGGTCATGATCCCAGGTCCTGGGATCGAGCCCCGCATCAGGCTCTCTGCTCAGCAGGGAGCCTGCTTCCTCCCTCTCTGCCTGCCTCTCTGCCTATTTGTGATCTCCGTCTGTCAACTAAATAAATAAATAAAATCTTTTTTAAAAATGTAGTATCAATGATCACAAAACTGTTCACTCTCCCTTTGTTTTCTTCTTTATGAAGTCAGGAGTATTTTAAGAGGAAGAAATAGCTATATTGGAAAACTGGAAGCAAATGTCTAAAGTAGAGAAATAGTTAAATAATTAGGCAGGAAAAAGGATTTGCAAATGAGAAATAGTTGCTTCAGTTTTCCCAGCTGTGTCAGAAGAAAGTACATCAGTAGTAGTAAGTGTATTAAACGCTGTGTTTTTTATGATTGATTTATTTATTTGAGAGAGAGAACAAGTGTGTGCTTACACTAGCATGAGGGGTAGGGGCAGAGGGATAGGGAGAAAAAGAACCTGTTATTTTTGGAGGGGGGTGGAAATCTTAAGCAGGCTCCACTCCCAGTGCAGAGCTAGACACGGGGCTCGATCTCACAACCCAGAGGTCATGACCTGAGGTGAAATCAACATTCGGATGCTTAATGACCTAGCCACTCAGGCATCCCTGGGAGAAGGATTATTATTTTTTTGTTATTATTAACATACAGTTACATTATTTGTTTCAGTGGTACAGGTCTGGGATTCATCCGTCTTACACAATACACAGTGCTTGCCACAGCACATACCCTCCCCAGTGTCCAGCCACCCCATTCCCCCACCCCACTCCACTCCAGCAACCCTCAGTTTGTTTCCTGAGATTAATAGTCTCATATGGGGGCGCCTGGGTGGCTCAGTCGGTTAATCTTCTGCCTTTGGCTCAAGTCATGATCCCAGGATCCTGGGATCAAGCCCTGCATCGGGCTTCCTGGTCATCAGGAATCCTGTTCTCCCCCTCCCACTCACTTTGCTTGTGTTCCCTCTTTTGCTGTGTCTCTCTCTGTCAAATAAATAAATGAAAAATATTTTTAAAAAAATAATAAGAAGAAGAGGGACGCCTGGGTGGCTCAGTTGGTTAAGCTGCTGCCCTCGGCTCAGGTCATGATCCCAGAGTCCTGGGATCGAGTCCCGCATCTGGCTCCTTGCTCAGTGGGGAGCCTGCTTCTCTCTCTGCCTCTGTCTGCCGCTCTGCCTGTTTGTGTTCTCCCCCTTGCGCGCTCTCTCTCTCTCTCTCTCTCTCTCTCTGACAAATAAATAAATAAATAAACAAATAAATAAAATATTTAAAAAAGAAGAAGAAGAAGAAAGAGTCTCGGGGCACCTGGGTGGTTCAGTCAGTCAAGCGTCTGCCTTTGGCTCAGGTCATGATCCCAGGGTCCTGGGATCCCTGCATCAGGCTCCCTGCTCAGTGGGGAACCTGTTTCTCCCTCTGCCATTCCCCCCAGCCTGCACTCTCTAGCACACGCACACTCTCTCTCTATCAAATGAATAAATAAAATCTTTAAAAAAAAAGTCTCTTATGGTTTGTCTCCTTCTCTGGTTGTTCTGGTTTCATTTTGGGGGAGGAGGATTATTTTTAAAGCCTCCCAAGTAGTAGGGAGGACTGTCCACCTCTTCCCCAATCCCTGATTTAGACAATTAGATGAAATTTCTCCAATTTTGCAAAAATTCTTAGGCCTCAGTACTTAAATTCAAACACAACTGATTCCTTATCAATAAAATTTTCAGCTTTTGGGGCGCCTGGGTGGCTCGGTGGGTTAAGCCACTGCCTTTTCTCAGGTCATGATCTCAGGGTCCTGGGATTGAGCCCCGCATCGGGCTCTCTGCTCAGCAGGGAGCCTGCTTCCCTCTCTCTGCCTGCCTCTCTGTCTACTTGTGATCTCTCTCTCTGTCAAATAAATAAAATCTTTAAAAAAGAATAAAAGAAAATTTCAGCTTTTATCTTTGTTCTGCTTTATCAAGCAGCTTTCAGTCTGTCAAACAGTGGTTAAAATAGTCTTTTCTTGAGATTTGTACTTATTGACAGAGAGAGAGCACAAGAGGGTGTGGGCCATAGAGGGATAGGGAGAAGTAGGCTCCCCGCTAGGCAGGGATCCTGACACGGGGCTCGATCCCAGGACCCTGAGATCATGACCTGAGCCAAACGCAGACACTTAAGTGACTGAGCCACCCAGGCACCCCTGAAATAATGAATCTTAACTTGCTCAGGGAGTTGGGGTATGGACAATTTTGAAAATATAAAAGGGCACCTGGGTGGTTCAGTTGGTTAAGCATCTGACTGGTGATTTCAGCTCAGGTCATGATCTTAGGGTCGTGGGATCAAGCCCCATGTCGGGCTCCATGCTGGGCAGAGCCTGCCTGGGATACTCTCCTTCTCCCACTGCCCTTCACCCCCTTTCCCTCTCAAGAAAAAAAAAATGTGGTAAGCACTGAACTCCTCCTCCAGAAAAAAATGTAAATATATACATAAGGTTCTGTATATAAGATGTTTCTTGGACTCCTGGTTAAGTTAATTTGAAGGGGGTGTGGCCTGAGGTGTAAAGAAATGTTCTCTCCAAAGGTATCTAAATCTCAAACAATAGAGCATAATTTAAATACTCCTAAATCCTAAGAAAGAATCCTAAGCAAGTTACAGGCCAGATTTCGGTGTTACAAGAGGAAGGAAAGTTGGGACAACATATTTTCATTCTCTTGAGGTAAGTTTACAAGTCATTCCACTTTCTCTATCCTTCTACATGCCAGCTGTGACTCTGCATTCCAAGAGAGTCTGTCTGTGGACAAGGAAAAAAGAGCATTCCAGCCAGAACCCTCATTTCAGATGCAAATGTCTTGGAGACAATGTAATGGTGGTTTGAAATACAGGCTTAAATGTCGCACTTAAGGCTTCCATGACTTCCTAGCTGTGTGACCTGGAGCAGTTAGCGAAAGGTCCGTTTTCTCAGCTGTCTGACAGGGCTGTGGAGAAAATGACAGGAGCTGATACATATAAATTACTCAGCACAGTGCCTGCCACATCTTACACAGTCAACATTAGTGTGGTTTATTATATATTCTGAGAAAATGAGTTCAAACATTGGGAATTACATTTCTTATCAGTGTAAGGAATTCCAAGTCCTTAAAGTGAGATCTTAAATTCCAAACACCATGTACTCTTAGGGTTTTCCAGACTAAGTAGGAGTCCTCAAGAAAGGATGGTTTGTCAGAATTACCCAAGAGGATTTTTCCAAACGTTCATTCTCCCGTGAATCTTCCCCACATTCAGATCTGCTTGCATCAATCACCCTGAGCTGTTTTATGCCCTTAGCTGAAAATCAGTGCCTTGGTGAGCCACTGTTACTGGGGAAAATGTGAAAAGGTAGGGGGAAGCTGAAAACCTTCAGAACCACATACCGACTTCATCTCCCATTATGGCAGGGCCAGAAAATTGAACCGTTCCATTTACTTGACTTCTCTTTATTGAAAATTAACTCTTGAGGCACCTGGGTGGCTCAGCCGGTTAAGTGTCTGCCTTTGGTTCAGGTCATGATCTCAGAGTCCTGGGATCAAGCCTTACATCAGGCTCCTTGCTCAGTGAGGAGCCTGCTTCTCCCTCTACCTTCTGCTCCCCCTGCTTGTGCTCTCTCTCTCTCAAATAAATAAATCTTAAAGAAAATGAACACTTTATGACATAATCAAATTTAAAACACAAATATTTGAGGGCTCTAGACATTTCCAAGTACTATAATACACCCAAACTATTGTAGATGTGGAAAAGGTACATGATTTTCTTCACCACTAACTTTTATTTATTTCTTCATTTCTTTTAAAATTTTTATGTTTAGTAGGCTCTACGCCCAACATGGGGCTTGAACTCACAACTCTGAGATCTAGTGGGACACCACCGACTGAGCCAGCCAGGTCCCCTTTTATTTATTTACTTAATTTTTATTTTCAGTGGGTTCACCACTAACTTTGTAATTTCAATTTCATTTTAGCTCTTCTCCAAGTTTCTTGATGTGTTTCCAATATCCAAGGTTAGAATAAAATTGGGGGTTTTTAAATGTTTGTTTCGGGGCACCTGGGTGGTTCAGTGGGTTAAGCCTCTGCCTTCGGCTCAGGTCATGATCCCAGGGACCTGGGGTCGAGCCCCACATCGGGCTCTCTGCTCTGCAGGGAGCCTGTTTCCTCCTCTCTCTCTGCCTGCCTCTCTGCCTACTTGTGATCTCTGTCAGATAAATAAAGAAAAAATCTTTTTAAAAAAAATAAATAAAAATAAAATGTTTGTTTCTTGTTTCCTCTTCTTTCAAATTCCTTTTTTTTTTTTTTTAACTTTAAAATCAAATTGTAAGTTACTGGATTTAACTCTCAGCTCACCAGTTGAGTATGGCTTCTTCTAACTTTGAGCAATAAATATCAGACTGGACAGAATGTATTTGCCAGAAAATGTAATATAATTCTTAAAAAGGTAAGATGAGGGGGCGCCTGGGTGGCTGGGTTGGTTGGGCATCTGCCTTTGGCAGATCATGATCTCAGGGTCCTGGGACCAAGGCCTACATCAGGCTCCCTGCTCCGAGGGGAGCCTGCTTCTCCCTCTACCTCTCCCCCTGCTTGTGCGTGTGCTCTCTCTCTCTCTAATAAATAAATGAAATCTTTAAAAAAAAAAAAAAACAAGGTGAGGATATTCTCTTATAATTAAACCAGAAGTTGTTCCCTTTAACTGCATCCTAGCATGATCACTTTTTTAAAAAATTTATTTGAGAGAGAGAGAACTCGCACATGTGCAAGCAGGGGAGGGGCAGAGGGAGAAAGATAAATCTCAAGCAGACTCCCAGCTGAGTGCAGAGCCTGATGTGGGACTCGATCTCAGGACCCTGAGATCACGACCTGAACTGAAATCAAGAGTCAGGTGTTTAACCAACTGAGCCACCCAGGCGCCCCACGTGATGACTTTTCAAATGGTTATTTAGAAGTAAGTTATTACATAGTCATACATCCACTTGATTATTACCTACTTTATATCCCAGTTTAGTCCATTGACTTTTAGCTCAAGAGCTCTCTTCATCTCATAACATAAAATGCAGGTTTTTCCACGCAAACCTCTAATTATTAACATTCAAGCTGTGTTGGTTGGAGTCATGTGACAAGGACTGCCTGGAGCTTTCCCTTGATGTCAAGTCTTAGAGCCTCAAGACTGAGACGATAGTCTCTAAATATATTGGCAAAAGAGGCTAGGTTGCCCTGTCCCCTCCCCCCAGTACTCATTACGAAATAACTGAATTTTCATGACCTCTGCTGTCTTCCAACATATGCTATACTTATGCATTTTTCCGGGAATCCATTTCCCTACCCAGTCTGTGATATCCTGCTTTGGAGCCTGAAGGCAGTTCAGAGAGGCCCACATGCATGATTTACAAAATAACTAGACAAGATGACTTCTGACATTTTTTCAAATTAAGATAATACATCACAGTGCCTAAGAACATGGCTTTGAAGTCAAACTCCTGTGCTCAAACTCTGGCTTTTAAGGCAAGTCCCCCGACACTGCCCCACCTTGGGCCTTAGTTTCCTCTTCTGTGAATGTCAGATCATCATAAAGATGAAATGAAATAACATCTGTTGAATTGCTTAGAATGATGTCTGGCACATAGTAAGCCCTCCATATGTGTTAACTGTTATTTTACTACTCAACTATTTAACGATTTAAATAACAATAATGCATAGGAGAAGGGAGAGGGACCTTCCTTCATTCTGACTCCATAGCTGATGGATTCCTAAATCACAGCCTACTGGTGGTGAAGTTCAAGTAGAAAAGCAAGGCATGCTGGTAAAACAGTGAGTGCCAAACTGCTGAGAGAGAGTAGGTTTACTCAGCGACAACCAGTTCATCATCGTTAGTTGACTATCGGTAGCGCATATCCCAGCCCATGACCTTAGTCTCACCAACCTGATGCTATGTCCAAACCTGAAAGCAATACATGAACACTTACTAAATTATTAATCAGCTGCAAGAAATTTAACAGATAGATGAGGACTCATTTCTGCTCAAGGACATTGTCCACTAAATGACAAATTGAGATGAGAAGACATTGCAATCAGAATGTTGCTCAGTAGGGAGAAAATCAGAACCAGGACAGTAAGTTGCATTTTACTTCTAACTTTTCACTATAAAAAATTTTAAACGTATTTAAAAATAGAAAAGTATGATGAACCCTAATGAAGCCCACATCTGGCTTTAACAATTATCAACAGTTTTTTAGCCTTTATTAATCTGCACCCCTCCCCTTTTGGGAGGGCTGCTGTAGTGTTTTTTTGAAAATCCCAGACATCATATTTGCCAATAAGGTATTCAGTATGTACCTCTTAAGGACAGAAACTTTTAAAAATTAATAATTATCTTCATCACACACCATGAATTACAATAATCCCTGATACTATTATCAATCTGTGTTCAAATTTCCCACACTATCTCAAAAAATGTTTATATTTGGCTTGTTGAAATCAGGAACAAAACTGCATTTGGTTCCTCTGTCCTTTTTATTTTTTTTTAAGATTTTATTTATTTATTTGACAGAGGGAGATCACAAGTAGACAGAGAGGCAGGTGGATAAAGCAGGGGAAGCAGGCTCCCTGCTGAGCAGAGAGCCCGATGTGGGGCTCCATCCTAGGACCCTGAGATCATGACCTGAGCCGAAGGCAGCAGCTTAACCCACTGAACCACCCAGGCACCCCCCTCTGTCCTTTTTAAAAGTTTTTTTATTTAATCACCTGGTGCTCATCATGACAAATGTGCTCCGTATGCCTGCCACCTTCTTCCCCTCTGGTAACCATCAGTTTGTTCTCTATAGCTAAGTATCTTTTTCTTGCTTTCTATCTCTCTTTTTCCCATCTGATCATTTGTTCTGTTTGATTTTTTTTTAAGATTTTATTTATTTATTTGACAGAGATCACAAGTAGGCAGAGAGGCAGGCAGAGGGGTAGGGGTAGGGGGGACAGACTCCCCGCTGAGCAGAGAGCCCGATGCGGGGGGCCGATCCCAGGACCCTGGGATCATGACCTGAGCTGAAGGCAGAGGCTTTAACGCACTGAGCCACCCAGGTGCCCTGTTCTGTTTTAAATTCCACATATGAAGGAAATCATATGATAATTGTCTTTCTCTGACGGACTTATTTACTTAGCATAATACTCTCTAGCTCGATCCATGTTGTTGTAAAGGTCAAGATTTCATTCTGTTTTATGGCTGAATAACATTCAGTCTTTGGGTAAATACCCAATAGTGTGATGACTGGGTTGTAGGGTAGCTTTATTTTTAACTTTTTGAGGGCACTCCATACTGTTTTCCAGAGTGGCTGTACTGGTTTGCATTCCCACCAACAGCACAAGAGGGTTCCCCTTTCTCTGCATCCTCACCAACACCTGTTGTTTCTTGTGGTTTTCATTTTAACGATTATACAGGGGTAAGGTGATACCTCAATGTAGTTTTGGTTTGCATTTCCCTGATGGTGATGTGCAGGTTTCCATGTGTCTGTTGGCCATGTGGATGTCTTTGGAGAAATGTTTCATGTCTTCTGCCCAGTTTTTAATTGGATTATTTGGTTTGGGGTAGCTAGTTTTTATAAGTTCTTTATATATTTTGGATACTAACCCTTTATCAGATGTCATTTGCAAGTATCTTCTCTGATTCCATAGGTTGCAGTTGTGTTTTGTTGATGGCTTCCTTCACTGTGTGGAAGCTTTTTATTTTGATGGAGTCCCAATAGTTTATTTTTGCTTTTATTTCCCTTGCCTCAAGAGACCTATCTAGAAAAAAAAAGTTGCTATAGCCAATGTCAGAGAAATACTGCCTGTACTGTCCTAGGATTTTTATGATTTCAGGTCTCACATTTAGGTCTTTCATCCATTTTGAATTTTTTTCTGTGCCTTGTGTAAGAACATTGTCCAGTTTCGTTCTTTGGCATGTAGCTGTCCAGTTTTCCCAACACCATTTGTTGAAAAGACTTCTCTTTAAAAAGATTTATTCATATTAGAGAATGCACATGTGAGCAGTGGGGAGGGGCAGAGGAAGAGGGAGAGGACACCAAGCACACTCCAAGCTGAGCACAGAGCCCAACATAGGGGCCTGAAGTCACCACCCCAATGATGTGGTGTTTCACACTGATTGATCTGCGAATATTGAGCCACCCTTGCAACCCAGGAATAAATCCCACTTGATCGTGGGGAATGCTTTTTAATTAATGGATCATTGGATCCAGTTTGCCAGTATTTTGTTCAGAATGTTTATATCCATGTTCATCAAGGATATTGGCCTGTTCTATTTTTTAGTAGTATCTTTATCTGGATTTGATTTCAGGGCAATGCTGGCCTCATAGAGTGAATTTGGAAGGTTTCTTTCCTCTTCTGCCTTTTGGAATAGTTTACATGTTCAGTAGAATTCGCCTGTGAAGCGTTCTCGTCCTGAACTTTGTTTTTTGATTACTGATTCAATTTATTTCCTTGTAATTGGTCTCTTGAAATTTTCTATTTCTTCCTGTTTCGGTTTTGTTAGGTTATATGTTTCGAAGGAATTTATCCATTTCATCCAGGTTGTCGAATTTGTTGGCGTATGGTTTTTCATACTATTTTCTTTTAATTGTTTATATTTCTGTGGTGGTTATTTTTCTCTCATTTGTGATTTTATTTGGGTCATTTCTTTTTTTTTCTTGATATGGCTGGCTGGAGGTTTATCAATTTTGTTCTTTTCAAAGAACCAGCCCCTGGCTCACTGTTGTGTTCTATTGTTTTATTAGTTTCTATGTAATTTATTTCTGCTCTAGTCTTTATTATTTCCTTCCTTCTGCTGTTTTGGAGTTTTGCTTGTTGTTATTTTTCTAACTCCTCTCAGTGTAAGTTTAGGTGGTTTATTTGAGATCTCTCTTGCTTCTTGAGGTGGGCCCCTTTGCTATAAACTTCATTCTTAGAACCGCTTTTGCCACATCCCAGAGGTTTTGGACCATTGTGTTCTCGTTTCATTTAATATCTGCTCATTTCCATGTACTTTTTTTTTTTTTACATTTTATTTATTTATTTGAGAGTAAGAGAGAGAGCACGAGCAGGGTGAAGGGGAAATGGAGAAGCAGACTCCGTGCTGAGCAGAGAGCTGGGTGTGGGACTTGATCCTGGGACTCCAAGATCATGACCTGAGCCGAAAGCAGACACTTAACTGACTGAGCCACCCAGGCGCCCTTCCATGTACTTTTTAAATTTCTTCTTTTTATCTCCTGGTTGACCCATTCATTGTTTAGTGGCATGTTGTTTAACCTCCATGTATTTGTGGTCTTTCTAGATTTTTTCTTGTGGTTTGAGACTTCAGGTTTCACAGCATTATGGTCAGAAAAGATATATAGTATGACTTGTAACTTTCTGTTATTTGTTGAGGCTTGTTTTGTGGCCTACTAATGTGATCTCTGTTTTGAAGAACATTCCATGTGCACTTGAGAAGAATGCGTATCTTGCTGTTTTAGGGTGGAATGTTCTGAATATATCTGTTAAATCAGTCTTTCCCAGGGTGTCATTCAGACGTTGTTTCCAGGCCACCTGGGTGGTACAGTTGGTTAAGCGTCTGCCTTCAGCTCACATCATGATCCCAGGGTCCTGGGATCGAGGCCCTCATCGGGCTCCCTGCTCAGTGAGGAGTCTGCTTCTCCCTCTCACTCTTTCTCTCTGCTCTCCCTCTCTCTCTCTCTCATATAAATAAATCTTAAAAAGAAGAAAGAAAGACATTGTTTCCTTGTTGATTCTCTGTTTGGATGATCTACCCATCAATGTAAGTAGGGTGTTCAAGTCCCCTATTATTGTATTATTATCGATTAATTCCTTTATGTTTGTTATTTATGTTTTATGTATTTGGGTGCTTCTGTGTTGGGTGCATAAATATTTACAGTCTTGGGGTGCCTGGGTGGCTCAGGTGGTTAAGTGACTGCCTTCGGCTCAGGTCACGATCCTGGAGTCCCCGCATTGGGCTCCTTGCTCAGCCGGGAGTCTGCTTCTCCCTCTGACCTCCTTCCCTCTCATGCTCTGCCTCTCTCTCATTCTCTCTCTCTCTCTCTCTCAAGTAAAAAAATAAAACCTTTAAGATAAATGAAACACCAGAATTTAAGCCCTCCTGGTTGCCAAAGGTCATGAAGTTTGACCCCTCTCACTTTTCGAGCCAGTTGCTATGGGGATTCATTTCCCCCTGCACTCCCCTGTTTGCTAGTCTGTCTGTTGCCCTTCCCTGTGACCCTGGTCCTTTTCCACAGCAATGGCTACAATCTATTTCTTTCCCAAGCTGGGTCTCTGCATTTCCTACTTTCTTCAGTGTGGCCTGTTCTCTACCTTTAGTTGTGAAGTTTGTTCTGCCTGAAGTTTGTTCTTCAGGTCAGTTTCTGAGGTATTTAGGATGATATGATAGTTATTTACTTGTATTCCTGGGTCGACGCAAGCCTAGCGTCCTCCCACTCTGCTGCAGTCTTCCTGTCCTTGGTCCTGGAATGATAGTGTAAGGTTGTGGAGAGAGTTATACAGCCAGATGTGCCATGACTCTCAAAGGGACAGAAATGGTTTATTTGTGACTGGTGAACTTCACCATGGGGTGCAAGGAGAAAGCTTCCCTCGTCCTCCCCTCCCCATCTTTGGTATTCAGAGTATGAGATAAGAAGTAGTCTTCTTCTGGAGAAGACCACAGGAAGGAGCCTCAGTGAAGTCAGGGGATGAAAGGGAACATGCAGTTAAGAAAACCAGGGTGTAGTGTAGTTTGTTTCTCATGAAACAGGGGCTCCAGAGGGCATAGTGGAAAAGGCTCTGAGAAAAGGAAACAGAGGGGAAAACAGGTTGGGGCTGTATGTGGATTAAACAGAGCATCTGGAGCTCTCATATAAGATATTAGTTCCTCCCCAATCTTGTGAAGTTGGCAACACCTACTCTACTGTAATTTTTTTTTCTTTGATGCCATTCTTTTTTTTTTTTTTAAGAGGTAGGAGGAGGAGGGGCAGAGGGAGAGGGAGGGAGAGAATCGTAAGCAGGCTCCACACCCAGCGTGGAGCCCGATGTGGGGCACAACCTCACAATCCCAAGATCATGACCTGAGCCAAAATCAAGAGTCAGACACAACCCACTGAGTCACCCAGGCTCCCCTCTTTAATGCCATTCTTAATGTGCTTCATTGCAACCAATTTTAGTTTCACTTGAACATATTTCTCTTACTTTCTTTTCTCCTTAAAATCTATAAAATTAGATTGGTATGTCTCCAAGTAAATACTCTTTCTAACCCTTATGAAGTGTCCTCATTCTATAGCTAAAATGCTGCCATTCCAATATCTTCAATCTGGACCAAAAGGCCAAATTGATTTTTCTTTTTTTTTTTTAAGATTTTTTTTTTTTAATCTGACAGAGCAAGCAAGAGAGCACAAACGGGGAGCAGCAGAGGGAGAAGGGGAAGCAGGCTTCCTGCTGAGTAGGGAGCCCAATGCCAGGCTCGATCCCAAGACCTCCAGATATGACTGGAGCCAAAGGCAGACACTTAACCCGCTGAGCCACCCAGGCACCCCCCCCCCCACCAAACTGATTTTTCTAATGCTATCAAAGAGCTATGCATTCACTTCTGCTCATATCCTCCTTGCTCTCCCAAAACCCCTGCCTTCACCTAGATGAAGAGGTAGAAATGCTCCCTTCTGCTCTCAAGAGCTTCAGCTTTTGGCTAGGCACCATTCCATACAAGTGCTTTGCAAATGAGTTGTAGAAGTGCTATTCAACCCTGTGGGAAGCACCGGGAGCAAACAGAGCTCAGAAAGTTTGACAGAGGTTCTTTGACACACTCCAGATTCACAGTTTGGAAAAACAGCACCTCATCCCCTTTGAGAGTGGCTTTATATACGGTATTTCATTTTTGTACACATAATGTATAGTACAAAAATTGAAATCTACAAAAAAGGTGTGTGGAAAGAGTAAGTTTCCCTTCCTTTGCTTTCCTCCAATTCACTTACCCTCCCTAGAAGCAATAGCAGTTGTCATTTTCTTATGTATTCTTCCAAATAATCTATACATTTGTCAACATATATCTGTACTTTAAAAAAATCCCCACAAATTGTAGCACTATGTGGCCACCGATGTTGTACTTGGCTTTTTTTCTCTTCATAGTACATCCTGGAGTTCTTTCCAAGTTAGTCCACGTAGAGCCACTCTTTGTTTCTGTGACTACATGCTGTTATATGCTAACTGTACCATTGTTTGTTTTAACCACTTCCCTCCTGGTGAACGTCTAGGTTGCTTCCAACCTTTTGCTCTCTTGCAAACAATGTTCCAGTGACTCTTTTTGTATGTGTGTCATTTTAAACATCTATTTACAGAATATATATATATGTATATGAACAAATACACACTCTATAGAGAATAAATAAATATAGAAAACATCCCTCAAAGTGGAATTTCTAGATCAAAGGCCATGACACTATCCTTTTTGATTGGCCTCAAAGAGGCTCTATCCAGTGATCTCTTGAACACTGTGGCAACAAGCCATCCACTTCCACGAAGTCTCTGCTATTCCTGCCAAGCGCAACTGTTTCCACTTCTTTTTGTTTCCACTTACAGAATCCTCCCTCTTCTTCTGTGGAGTATGTGATAAAACATCTTGTCTAGTGAGTACCTACAAATCCCTCATGGAGAATTCTTCATATCTGGGGTGTAACATGGCTGGTTCAGTGTGTTTTTCTTTTCGTGTTCTTCTATGTATCATTATAACTTCAGTCATGAAAACCCTCTGCTGACCTCCTAGTGTCTTCTCCCTTTTCTCTTTGCCCTATGACTTGCTTCTCCCTCTCCTTCTTTTCCTTCTTACTCTCTTTTCCCTTTTCCTTTTTTTTCTTAGTAAAGATTTTATTTATTTATTTGACAGAGACAGACACAGCGAGAGAGGGAACACAAGCAGAGGGAGTGGGAGAGGGAGAAGCAGGCTTCCCGCTGAGCAGGGAGCCCCATGTGGGGCTCAATGCCAGGACCCTGGGATCATGACCTGAGCCAAAGGCAGATGCTTAATGACTAAGTCACCCAGGTGCCCCTCCCTTCTCCTTTCCTACACCTCTTCTCCCCTCTTCCTCCTCCTCCTTTGTGATTTTTTTTTTTTTAATGTGCCAGCTTGGCTAGGTTATGGTCCCCAGTTACTGAGTCAGACTTATCTTGGTGTTGCTGCAAAGGTATTTTGTAGATGTGATTAAAATCCATAACCGTCTAGCTGTTGGTGTGAAGGTATTTTTATATGTGATTAACATTTAAATAAGTAGACTTTGAAAAAAGTAGATCACTCTTAAAAAAAAACCATAACCTGTTATCTTTCATCAAGGAGAGTATCCCCCAAAAGGGGAGATTATGCTAGAAAAACTGGGTGGGTCTGATTCAATAATTGAAAGGCCTTAAGAACAGAGCTGGGGCTTCCCTGATGAAGAAGATATTCCTCATTGTGAACAGCAGCTTCAGCCTGTGCCCAAGTGTTCCAGCCTACCCGTCTTGACGGCCTGCCCTCTGGATTTTGGACTTGCCTAACCAACCCCCACAACTATGTAAGCCCATTTCTTGTAATACATTTCTTTTTTTTTTAAGATTTTATTTATTTATTTGTCAGAGAGAGCGAGAGAGCACAAGCAGGGGGAACGGCAGGCAGAGGGAGGGGGACAAAGAGACTCCCCCTGAGCAGGGAGCCAAATGCAGGACTGGATCCCAGGACCCTGGGATCATGGCCTGAGCCGAAAGCAGACACTAAATCGACAGAGCCACCCAGGCACCCCTTATTTATTTATTTGACAGAGAGAACACATAAGTAGGCAGAGCAGCAGAGGGAGAGGGAGAAGCAGGCTCCCTGCTGAGCATGGAGCCCAATGAGGGGCAATCCCCCAAGCTGAAGCAAGACGCTTCATCGACTGAACCACCCAGGTGCCCCATCATATTATGTATTGTAACTATGATATAATGACAATAGCTCTTTACATCTGTGGTCTTCCTTCTGAAAACTCATAATCTCAGTCTCATCAGGAGAAAAACACCAGAAGAATCCTAATTGAGAGGCATTCTACAAAACACCTGACCAGCACTCCTTGGAATTCTTAAGGTTATGGTGTCCCTGGGTGGCTCATTCGGTTAAGCCTCTGCCTTCGGCTCAGGCCATGATTTTAGGGTCCTGGCATTGAGCCCCGAATCAGGCTTTCTGCTCAGCAGGGAGTCTGCTTCTCCCTCTGGCCCTCCTCCTCCTCATCCTCTCTCTCTGTCAAATAAATAAATAAAATATTTTTTTAAAAAGAATTGTTAAAGTCATCAAAACAAAGAAAGTTGGAGAAAAACCATTACAGCCAAGAGGACATGAGGAGTAAGTGTAATGTGGTGTTCTGGATGAGATTCTGGAACCAAACAAGGTAAAAACTAAGGAGGTCTGAATAAAGTGTGGACTTTGGCTAATAAAGATGTATCAATATTGGTTCATTAACTATAACAAATATACTATAGTCATGTGAGATGTTAATAGTAGGGGAAGCTGGGGGTGCCTGGGTAGCTCAGTGGGTTATAGCCTCTGCCCTCAGCTCAGGTCATGATCCCGGGGTCCTGGGATTGAGCCCTGCATCGGGCTCTCTGCTCTGCGGGGAGCCTGCTTCCTCCTCTCTCTCTCTGCCTGCATCTCTCCTACTTGTGATCTCTGTTTGTCAAATAAATAAATAAAATCTTTAAAAAATAGTAGGGGAAGCTGGATGTTGGGTGTACAGGAACTCTGTACTGTCTTCTTAGTTTTTTTGCAAATAGAAAACTTTTCAAAAAAAATTAAGTTTATCTATGGAGGTAATAGAAAGGTCAGTGGTTTCCAGAGGTTCAGTGAGAGGAAGGAAGAGGGGTTGAGTAGGTAGAGCACAGGGGGTTTTTAGGGCAGTGACACATACTTTATGATAGTGTAATGGGAAAATGCCATTATATGTTCGTCAAGGCCAATAGAAGGTGCAACATAAAGGGGGAGCCCTAATGTAAACTATAACTTATTAGACTATAACTATCAATTTTGGCTCATGAATTCTAACAAACGTACCATGCTGTTGCAAGATGCTCCTAATTGGGAAAACCGTGCCCCTGTGAGTGGAAATAGGTAAAGGTGGAGAGAGTAAGTTGGGTACATCAAACTTTACGTAGTATCTGCCCAATTATTCTGTAAATGTAAAACTGCATGAAAAGAATTAAGTCTACTGAAATAAATGGAGGGGGATGCCTGGGTGGCTCAGGAGGTTGAGCATCAGACCCTTGATTTCAGCCTAGCTCACAATCTCAGGGTTGTGAGATCAAGCCCTGCATCAGGCTCTGCACTCAGTGGGGAGTTGGCTTCTCTCTCCCCCGACCCCCTCCTCCGTCTCCCTCTGCCCCTCCCCCTGCTCACATGCTCCCTCTCTCTCTAAAATAAATAAATAAATCTTTAAAATTTTAAAATAAGGGGCTCCTGGGTGGCTCAATCAGTCAACCATCTGCCTTTAGCTCAGGTCATGGTCCTGGGGTCCTGGTGTCGAGTCCCATGTTGGTCTCCTTGCTCAGTGGGGAGCCTGCCTCTCCCTCTGCCCCACCCACCCACTTGTATTCTCTCCTTCTCTCTCTCTCTCAAATAAAATCTTTAAAAAAGAGAAAGGGTATATTTATGTAATATTTTTTCTAGTGTATATTCTAGGGGTAGAACTGCTGAGTCATATGGTATAACCATGTTTAGATTTATTAAATGTCAACATGCTTTCAAAATTGTTATGGGGTGCCTGGGTGACCCAGTCAGTTAAGCGTGTGATGGGGTGCTTGGGTGGTCCAGTCAGTTAAGCGTCTGACTTTTTTTTTTTTTTAAGATTTTATTTTATTGATCTGTCACAGAGAGTACAAGCAGGGGAGCTGCAGGCAGAGGGAGAAGTAGGCTCCCTACTGAGCAAGGAGCCTGATGCAGGACTTGATCCCAAGACCCCCCGATCATGACCTGAGCTGAAGGCAGATGCCTGACCGACTGGGGTACCCAGATGCCTGCATCTGACTTGATTTCAGCCCACTGCTCAGTTCCAAAGCTGAGTCTCAGCAGGTGTTTTTGATTGGAAGAGCCTAAGTTCCCGGATGGTGTCCTGTCCACAAGGGAGGCTGGTGAAGAGTTCTGACTCTTACATGAGGTAGGCAGAGCTCATAAGGCAGAAATTCTTCTATAGATAGAAAGGCTATTCAAGTAATGAGGACAGCCACAAGTGTGACCCAGACGGTGCTGCAGTCAAGTAGCATAAGGCGTACAAGAGTTTTGGGGTGGTGAGGCGCCTGGGTGGTTCAGTTAGTTAAGCATCTGCCTTGGCTCAGGTCATGATCCCGGGGTCCTGGGATAGAGCCCCGCATTGTCAGGCTCCCTGCTCAGTGGGAAGCCTGCTTCTCCCTCTCCCACTCCGCCTGCTAGTGTTCCCTCTGTCTCTCCCTGTCAAATAAGTAAATAAATAAAATCTTTTTTTAAAAAAAGGATGACGAGTTCCATTGTGAACATAGGGACTGTGAGGTGTCTGTGGAACACGCACATACAGATGTCTAGTGGGGGGTGAGATATTGAGGGTTTTTTTTTTTTTAATGTTTATTTGGCAGAAAGAGAGACCACAAGTAGGCAGAGAGGCAGACAGAGAGGAAGAGGCAGGCTCCCTGCTGAGCAGAGAGCCCGATGCGGGGCTCCATCCCAGGACCCTGGGATCATGACCCAAGCCGAAGGCAGAGGCTTAACCCACTGAGCCACCCAGGCGCCCCGATATTTGAGGTTCTTAACACACAGGTAGCCGCTAAAACAGGACTGAGTGGGATGGTCCGGAGAGCCTGCAGAGTGACATGAGAAGATGTAAGAGAGAGCCCTGGTGTGGGAAATAAAACTTCCCCAGGTTTCTCAGTGACCCTGTAAAAAACCCTAGCCCCCATGATGTATACAATAATACAGATTAGGGGCGCCTGGGTGGCTCATTCTTTAAGCATCTGCCTTTGGCTCAGGTCATGATCCTCGGATCGAGCCCCACATAGGGCTCCCTGCTCGGCGGGGAGCCTGCTTCTCCCTCCCCCACTCCCTCTACTTGTGTTCCCTCTCTCACTGCCTCTCTCTCTGTCAAATAAATAAATAAAATCTTTAAAAAATAATAATAATACAGATCGAAAATATTTGCTCTCATTTCCCCTAGATACATTTCACTTTTCACGTACCATGAGGCTATCTTTAGCCATTTGTCTAGCTAACTGCTCTGATCCGAGTGGATAATAAAACTTCTCTTATCTCCCTAAGAGAGTCAAAGGGTCACAGCCAGGATTAAGTCCCCTGGAGAAGCTCCCAAGGTGTCAGGAAGATGAGCATTATTTCCCTAAGTATTAACACTTCAAAAGGGATGAAGCCTAGAACTCAGAGACAGCTCTAGGCTGTAAAAACTGGAGATAACAGGGCTTAGCTGGCCTTTGGAAAGACGTTAACTTTACCGAACAGTTCCTGTCAGAACCAGGATCCTTTACTTCCAACCAGGATCCTTTACTTCCAACCTCCTAGAAGCAAAAGTTTTCTCTCTCAGAAGGGAGCAG
>NC_081575.1:67886884-67892258 GCF_022355385.1 Mustela nigripes | reverse complement strand
CAAGGACGTGTCCAGCCAGATGGAAACGTCCAATCAGTGAAAGGGCACGTATTACCTCCCTACCCGCCAAGGATGAGCCAGGCCAGGTGGAAACGTCCAATCAAGGGAAAGCGCACGTATTACCGGCCAAGGAGTGTGAGCCCCGCCTTTTGGGCTCCAGACAAATTCTAGCCAAGGTCATAGGCTGAATTAGATGACTATCATGGAGTAGAGTGTAATTCCATTGGCCACCTGTGTGTGGCCAGGCTCAACCACATGGCCTTTACTCTATAAAAGTTAGTCCGTGAGGCTGGGAGGGGTCGCCTCAGTGCAAGAGATGGCCCTGGCCGGTCAGTTTGATTCGCGATGCTTGGCATGAAATAAAGCTTTGCTTGACATTCGCTTTGTATTAGTCTCGTCCTTTTGTCTATGGGCCCTTTCAAAAGAAGGGGAGAGGGTGGTTTTCAGTACTGACCCAAGGTGAGAGGTTTGTAGGGCTGGTTCAGCAGACAGGAATGCGAAGGGGATTGAGAGTGGTGGTTAGAGTATATATAGTTCAGGTGATCAAGCACGGGGTTAAGAAAGGTTGAGAAGGGGGTGCTGGATGGCTCAGTGGGTTAAATGTCTGCCTTTGGCTCAGGTTGTGATCCCAGGGATCGAGCCCCGAGGGGGGTCTCCCTGCTCAGCAGGGAGCCTGCTTTTCCCTCCCTCTGCTGCTCCTGCTGCTTGTGCTCTCTCTCTCTCTCTCTCAAAATAAAATAAAATAAAATAAAATCTTAAAAAAAAAAAAAAAAAGGATTGTCTAGGTAGACTGGGATGGAGGGGATGGCCGGCCATTCCTGATAGAAGGAGATTGGGAAAAGGCATGGTTGGAAGTGTGGAACAGCCTGATGTCTTCAGGCAGCCAGAACCAGCATGAGCGTGAGCACAGGGAAATGGCAGGAGATGCGGCTGGATCAGCGGGAGGAGCTGATTCGGGATGGACAGCCCCACAGGACTTTGCAGCAGAGTACTGACTCAATTCTGATCTGCATTTTTTTTATTTTATTTATTTTTAAAGCTCTTTTTTTTTTTTTTTTTTGAGAGCGGAGCAAGACTGCGAGTGATAGGGTGGGGCAGAGGGCGGGGGAGAGAGGTCTTAAGCAGACTCCCCCCTGAGCACAGGCCTCCATCCCACAAACCTGAGATGGTGACAAGAGCAAGAAATCAAGAGTCAGGGAGCCTGGGTGGCTCAGTGGGTTAAACCGCTGCCTTCGGCTCAGGTCATGATCTCAGGGTCCTGGGATTGAGTCCCGTATCAGGCTCTCTGCTCAGCAGGGAGCCTGCTTCCTCCTCTCTCTCTCTCTGCCTGCCTCTCTGCCTACTTGTAATCTCTCTCTGTCAAATAAATAAATAAATCTTAAAAAAAAAAGAAAAGAAAAAGAAAGAAATCAAGAGTCAGAGGCTTCACAGACTGAGCCACTGGGCGCCCCTCTGATTGGTATTTTAGATCGTCTCAGGTGAATTGTGGAACCTTAGGGTCAGGTAGGGCTAGAGACCAGTGAGTGGGCTGCTGTAGTTGCCTAAGCCAGGACCCAGGGGGAGTGGCAGTGGGCGGGGGAGAGGAATTCCAGAGCTATTTTGATACAACACGTGTTCCTTTCAGTGTGCAGTATGAAGCCTGGTAGATTCATCCTCTCCGTTTTGGCTTTCGTGGCCCAGCTCCCCATCCCGGGGCAGCTGTCAGGACCTTTGAGAATGGGGCTGATTCCGCTCGCCTTAGAGGGCAAGGGATATAATTATCAAAGGCTTTTGGTCTCAGCTGACTGCTTTTTCCTTACTTGCTTTTGCTTCCCTCCGCCAACTCCTTCAAGTAATCCGAGACGAGAATGTGGTATCTTGAACATTATGGGATTGGGCTGTTTCACTCTTTCTCATTGCTCTATGACCTTACTGCACGCATGCGGCAAGCGGAAGGGGTGAATGCTGTACAGGAAAATTGAACCCGGATGTTTGACATGCACCAGGCAGCCCTCCCTCCTTCTTCAGGGTCACTCGGCCATGTGTGGTAGGCGGAATTTTTTCATGGTCCCCAATCCTGGCCCCCTGGGGAATGTACACCTCCTCCCCGTTATTTCGTCAAAAACCAATCTTGAGGCGGGGAGGGGGGTGGGGTGTCTGGGTGGCTCAGTTGGTTAAGTGTCTGCCTTCAGCTCAGGTCATGATCCCAGAGTCCTGGGATCGAGTTCCGCGGGGAGCCTGCTTTTCCCTCTGCCTCTGCCTGCTGCTCTCTTTATCTCTCTGTCAAATACATAAACCAAATCTTAAAAAAAAAAAAAATCAAGATGCTACTGTGAAGGAATTGTACAGATGTAATTAAGACCCCAAATCGGCTAACTTCAAGAAATGGGAATTATCCTAAGTAAGCTGACCTAATCAGGCAAGCTTTTAAAAGGGACTGGGCTGGGGCACCTAGCTGGCTCAGTCGCTAGAGCTTGCGACTTCTGATCTCAGGTTGTGAGTTTGAGCCACATGTTGGGTACAGAGATTGCTTAAAAATAAATCTTAAAAAAATATTGGGCTCTTCAGTCATAGGAGGACACATATGGTATATAATTCCACTGGTACGAGGTATCTAAAGCAGCAAATTCATAGAAACAGAAAGTAGAATGGTGGTTAGCAGGGACTGGGGGAGGGGGGAGATAGGGAGCTGTTGTTCAGTGAATATAGTGTTTCAGTGTTTCAAAATGAAAAAGTTCTGGAGATCTGCTGCACAACAATGTGAATATATTTAACACGACTGAACTACACACTTAAATTGGTTTTAAGATGGGGTGCCTGGGTGGCTCTGTTGGTTAAGCATCTGCCTTCAGCTCACATCATGATCACAGGGTCCTGGGATCGAGCCCCATGTTGGGCTCCCTCTCCCCCTGCCAACTGCTCCCCCTGCTTGTGCTCTCTTTTTCTCTGTCAAATAAATAAATAAAATCTATAAAAAGAAAATGGTTGGGGTACCTGGGTGGCTCAGTGGGTTAAAGCCTCTGCCTTTGGTTCAGGTCATGATCCCAGGGTTCTGGGATCAAGCCCCGCAACCGGCTCTCTGCCCAGCAGGGCTCCTGCTTCCCTTCCTCTCTCTCTTTCTCTCTGCCTGCCTCTCTGCCTACTTGTGATCTCTATCAAATAAATAAATAAAATATTTTAAAAAAGAAAAGAAAATTGTTAAGATGTTAATTTTTAGATTAAGTATTTTTTAATCAAAATTTTTTAAGAAGAGAGGGACTGGGCCCTTTGAGATTCAAAGCATGAGAGGAATTTGATACAAGGGAGACTAGCACTGCTGACTTTGAGGATGGAGGGAGCCACATGGCAAGGAATGTGGGATGTCTCTGAGAGCTGAGAGTGCCCTTCAGCTGACTGCCATCAAGGACATGGGAACCTCAGTCCTGTGACTGTAAGAAACTAAATCATGCCACAATCACGAGTTTGGAAGAGAACCCTACACCTCAATGAGTTTGAAGCCTGGCTGACATCTTCGTTTCAGCCTCTGAGACCCTGAGCAGAGGACTCAGTCAACTTGAGACTATTCCCTATTCCTGACTCATGGAAATTGTGAAAAAAAGGGCGCCTGGGTGGCTCAGTGGGTTGAGTATCTACTGTTGGCTCAGGTCATGATCCCAGGGTCCTGGAATCGAGTCCCACAGCAGGCTCTCTGTTTGGTGGGAAGCCTGCTTCTCCCTCTGCCTGCCACTCTTCCTGCTTGTGCTCGCTCTCTTTCTCTCTGACACATACATAAATAAAATCTTTTAAAAATAAGAAAAAATTGTGAAAACATAAATGTGTGTTTTGAATGAAATTTTTATTAATATACTGTATCTAGAAGCAGATACATAAATTCTTACACCATTTACTTCCAGAAACGTACAAGAAATTACTTTTATTTGTTTACAAACCAAACCACAAATTACAATCAACGGATTTGGGATAATTCATTCTGTGGGGTTCTAAGTACAAATGGTACATATCTGACTTGAGACACACATAAAAAGTGTAAACTATAGCAGTCTGGAATGAAAATATTACTTTCATGACACTCCATCATGATTCTAAAATCTCTTTAACCCAATAAGTGTATTTATTACAAAATTCTGTAAGAACTTTTCATCACCACTACATGTAGAATTTGTAACACTTTAGCAACTACACATTTTGGCATGTCATGACTGATTAATAAAAGGGATGTTTATAGGGTTGCCTGGCTGGCTCAGTAGGTGGAGGCTGCGACTCTTGATCTCAGGGTTGTGGGTTCAAATCCCACACTGGGTGTGGAGGTCGCTTAAAGCCTAAAAAAAAAAAAAAGGATGCATATTAAAAAAAATTTCACAGGATTGAAAAAGTATTAAATTAAATCTGTGATTACTGGTGTACCAACACTTTAATTTAGAAATCTAATGTTATTTATGAAACTGGAAGGATGCCTGGGTGGCTCAGGTGGTTAAGGGGCTGCCTTCGGCTCAGGTCATGATCCCAGCGTCCTGGGATCAAGTCCCACATCAGGCTCCCTGCTCAGTGGAGAACCTGCTTGTGCTCTCTCTATTTCTCTGTCAAATAAATAAATAAAATCTTAAAAAAAAAAAAAGAAACTGCTCCGCCTGCTTGTGCTCTATCTCTCTGTCAAATAAATAAATAAAATCTTAAAAAAAAAAAAAGAAATCGGAGATTTTTTCCTTCTTAGACTTTTCAGCAAAACTGTGTATTGCTGATAGTATGATTTCATTTTCCAATTAAGACTTCATATCTGATTAAAAGCCATTAAAATTTAAATGTATATATAGTTTTGAATCACTCATAAAGCAATCTCTTATAAATAATGTGAAATGTACAGTAATTAAAATCGCCATTTCTGAAAGTATTTTCCTGTAGATTTATTTATTTTAGAGGTGGGGGAGGGGCAGAGGGAGAGAAAGTCTTAAGCAGACAGACTCCCCACTTAGCACAGAGCTCCACGTGGGGGTAGATCTTAGGACCCTGAGGTTATGACCTGAGGCAAAACCAAGAGTTGGAAGCCCAACCAACTGAGCCACCCAGCTACCCCTCTGAAAGTATTTTTTTTTAAAGATTTCATTTATTTATTTGACAGACAGAGATCACAAGCAGGCAGAGAGACAGGCAGAGAGAGGAAGGGAAGCAAGCTCCCTGCTGAGCAGAGAGCCTTATGCGGGGCTTGATCCCAGGACCCTGGGATCATGACCTGAGCCGAAGGCAGAGGCTTTAACCCACTGAGCCACCCAGGTGCCCCTCTGAAAGTATTTTTTTTTTTAAGATTTTATTTATTTATTTGACAGAGAGAGATCACAAGTAGGCAGAGAGGTAGGCAGAGAGAGAGAGAGGAGGAAGCAGGCTCCCTGCTGAGCAGAGA
>NC_081575.1:67853669-67886784 GCF_022355385.1 Mustela nigripes | reverse complement strand
AGAGAGAGAGAGGAGGAAGCAGGCTCCCTGCTGAGCAGAGAGCCCGATGCGGAACTCGATCCCAGGACCCTGAGATCATGACCTGAGCCGAAGGCAGCAGCCTAACCCACTGAGCCACCCAGGCGCCCCTGAAAGTATTTTAAAGAAAATATTTAGACCTGTAAAAGTAGATATTGTGCATAACCTGTTTAAGATTTTAGTAATTTATTCTGTTCAGTAATACTGACTCAGAAATAAAAAATACTGACTCTGAAATTACAATGCATACTTTATAGTTTACTTCATACATGCCAATGATTTAGTCTTTGGCACGGGACTTTATTTAAGAGCAAGATGGTCACCGGTTTCCTTAAAAAATATTTTTAGTTCTATAATCATTTCTTGTGACAAATTTGACCCTCTAAATGTTCAAATTATTGCACTAAATAAAAGGAGAATAGTTTTTCTTAGACTGAGAGACAGAGACAGAGAAATTTTCTAAATTCTTTCTGTAGCTTTTTTATTATTTATAAAAATGCACAGTAGTTTTCTAATAAGCCTGATAATGGCTTGGCCTTTCATCATGGTTTTCTGAAGAAACATTGGACAAAAACCAGTTTGATTTTATGGTATTTGATTTTATTATATTATGGTGAAGGGACACATTTTTTTGTTTTCTTTTCTTTTCTTTTTTCTTTTTGTCTTGAACTCAGATTTTTAGAAGCACATATTTAAAAGTCAAGTGCAGGTTTTTACATATGTCCTTTAAGCTACCATTCAATAGAATCCAAAAATATACCCCAAATGTACTTAGACCAAACCAGAGGTTGAAATTTTCCCTTTTTCTCCTCCATTTTTAAAAAATATTTTATCTATTTATTCAAGAGAGAGAGTGAGAGGGAGCATGAGAAGGGAGGAGGCTGGAGGGAGAAGCAGACTCCCCATGCAGCTGGGAGCCCAATGTAGGACTTGATCCTGGGACTCTGGGATCATGACCTGAGCCAAAGGCAGTCGCCCAACCAACTGAGCCACCCAGGCACCCTGTCTTCCATTTTTAACTAGACTGTTCCAGTATCCCAGAAAGCTAAACTTTCACATTTTGTAGTGCTACCTACAGCAAATGGCTCGCTCTCTATACAAAAGCAGAAAATATGGCAATACCCCTTTCTTTCTGTTTATAAACGTAATTTCTTGGCAAATACTTCCATTTTTATTTATTTATTTATTTATTTATTATTTTTTAAGAAGATTTTATTTACTTATTTGACAGTGAGAGAGAGACAGCAAGAGCAGGGGGAATGGGAGAAGGAAAGCAGGCTTCCCGCTGAGCAAGGAGCCGGGTGTGGGGCTTAATCCCAGGACCCTGGAATCATGACCTGAGCTGAAGGCAGATGCTTAACGACTGAGCACCTGGGTTGGTATCAATTTTTATTGATACATTAACAGATCCTAACAATTTCAGATGGCATTATAATGGCATCTTTTTAAAAATTTCTATTTAAATTTGATTAGCATGTAATGTAATATTGGTTTCAGAGGTAGAGGTCAGTGATTCATCAGTGTTCTATAACACCCAGTGCTCATCACATCACGTGCCCTCCTTAATGCCCTTCACCCAGCCACCCCATCCACCCACCCGCCACCCCTCCAGGAACCCTCAGTTTGTTTCCTGTGCTTAAGAGTCTATTACGGTTTGTCTCCCTCTCTGATTTTGTCTTGCTTTATTTTTCCCTCTCTTCCCCTAAGATCCTCTGTTTTGTTTCTTAAATCCCACATATGAGTGAGATCATAGGATAATTGTCCTTCTCTGATTGACTTATTTTGCTTGGCATAACATCCTCTAGTTCTATCCTCATCATTGCAAAATAACAGCACCTTTCTTTACCATACTGTATATTATGGGTATCCAAAGACACATAAAAATTGGCTTCCTAAATAGAACATTATTAACATTTGTCCTCCCCAAAAGGACACAAAATAAAAAATTTGAAACACTTAGATAAAAAAATAAAACATTTACATGAAAATCAGAATAACTTTAACTTGGGGCACCTGGGTGGCTCAGTGGGTTAAAGCCTCTGCTTTCGGCTCAGGTCATGATCCCGGGGTGCTGGGATCGAGCCCTGCATCTGGCTCTCTCCTGGGCGGGGAGCCTGCTTCCTCCTTTCTCTCTGCCTGCCTCTCTGCCTACTTGTGATCGCTCTGTCAAATAAATAAAATCTTTAAAAAGGAAGAATAATTTTAACTTAACGCTAAATAGCTAGATTTTATGTACACGGTATCACATGAGGAGAACCTGAGAACCGGGCTATGAACACGTGATGAAATGAGGTTCAGGACAAGTCCAAAGACTTTTGTGTACCATGATATCAAAAATAATACATGCCATTGCTTCTAGAAACATAGAGAAGTTACTGTAATAGTTTTTATTAATACACAGTGCCTCTCTGACAATAGCTGCCATCGAATATAGATGCATAAAGACTTTTACCTCATCCTAGATATATTTTAAGTTGTTTAGGGACCTGAATAAGTCCTTCTCCAATGAAGATGGTACAAATATCCAGATGGTGAACAGACACATGAAAAGATGTTCAACATTACTCATCATCAGGGAAATGCAAATCAAAATCACAATAAGATATCAATTTACACTGGTTGCTAAAATCAAAATGACAAGAAATAACCGGTGTTGGCAAGGAAGTGGAGAAAAGGGAACCCTTGTGTACTGTCGGTTGGAATGTAAACTGGTGCAGCCACTCTGGAAAACAGTATGGAGGTTCCTCAAAAATTAAAAATAGAGGGGTGCCTGGGTGGCTCAGTCGATTGAGCATGACTCTTGATTTCGGCTCAGGTCATGATCTTGGGTCATGAGATGGAGCCCCACATCGGGCTCTCCACACAGTGGGGATTCTGCTTCTCTCTCTCTCCCTCTCCTCCTCACCCTGCTCGCACTCTTTCTCTCTCTCTCTCTCTCAAATGAATAAATAAACCTTAAAAATATTTAAAAAACGGAAATACCGCACGATCCAGTAATTCCACTACTGGGTATTTACCTAAAGAAAGCAAAAACACTGGGACGCCTGGGTGGCTCAGTTGGTTGGGCAGCTGCCTTCGGCTCAGGTCATGATCCCAGCACCCTGGGATCGAGTCCCACATCGGGCTCCTTGCTCAGCAGGGAGCCTGCTTCTCCCTCTGCCTCTGTCTGCCTGTGCTCACTCGCTCTCTCTCTCTCTATCTCTGACAAGTAAATAAATAAAATCTTTAAAAAAAAAAAGAAAGCAAAAACACTAATTTGAAAAGATATATACTCCCATGTGTAATTTATTGCAGCATTATCTACAATAACCAAGATAAGGAAGCAAGCCAAGTGTCTATCTTTTAAAATAAAAAAACAATTCCAGTATAGTTAACATACAGTGTTACATTAGTTTCTGGTGTACAATATAACAATCCAACACTTCCATATGTCATCCAGGGTTCGTCAGGACAAATGCATTCCTTAAACTCTATCACCAAATCACCCATCCCCCTATCCCCTTCCCATCTGGTAACCATCAGTTTGTTCTCTATATTAAGTGTCCACTGATAGATGAATGGATCTAGAAGGTGTGACATACATATAATACATATGTAATATGTATGTATATATAATTATATGTTATATAATTATTATAATTTATATTAAAGTTCTAAATCACATGTAATTTAATTTATATTAAATTGTATGTATTTATTATACATAACTATATTATACAATTATGTATAATATAAAATTTATGAATACATATAATATATTATATGTAATATATATAAAGGAATAGTACTCAGCCACATAAAGGAGATCTTGCCACTTGTGACAACATGGATGGCCCTAGAGGATATTATGCTAAGTGAAACAAGTCATGCAGAGAACGACAAATACCATATGATTTCACTTATATGTGGAATCTAAAAACAAAAGCCAGGAGCGCCTGGGTGGCTCAGTCATTAAGCAAGTGCCTTTGGCTGAGGTCGTGATCCCACGGCCCCCTGCTTGGCGGGAAACCTGCTTCTCCTTCTCCCACTCCCCCTGCTTGTGTTCCCTCTCTTGCTGTGTCTCTCTCTGCAAAATAAATTTTAAAAATCTTAAAAAAAATAAAAACAAAAGCCAACAAAATAAATAAACGAACAAAAACAGCACAAACAGAGTCATAAATACAGAGAACAAACTGGTAGTTGCCAGAAGGGAAAGGGGGTGGGAGGAAGAGCCAGAAGGGTGAAGGTACTGGCTTTCGGCCCCGGAATGAGGAAGTGGCATGGATGAAAGGTATATCATGGGGTATAGCATGGGGAATAGAGTCCGTGGGTATTGGCATGGCACCCTGTGGTGAAGGATATTTGCTACAGTTGTTGTGAGCATAGCACAATGTATAGTTTTGTTGAAGCACTGTGTTCTATGTCTGAAACTAATGTAACATTGTCTGTCAACTGGACTTCAAAACGTTGTTTAAAAATAGGTCGCTTTGCAACAGTCTTCTGTGTATTGATTCTGTATCCTGCAACTTTGCTAACCTGCTTCATGAGTTCTAGCAATTTTGGGGTGGAGTCTTTGCCGTTTTCCACAAAGAGTATCAGGTGGTCTGTGAAGAATCAAAGTCTGACTTGTTTGTCGGTTTGGATACATTTTATTTATTTTGTTGTCTGATTGCTGAAGCTAGGACTTCCAGTCCCATGCTGAACAACCCTGATGAGAGTGGGCATCCCTATCGTGTTTCTGACCTTAGGGGAAAAGCTCTCAGTTTTTCCCCTGTTGGGGACAATGTTTGCTGTGGGTCTTTTGTATATGGCCTTTATGACGTTGAGGGATGTTCCCTCTATCCCCACATTGCGGAGGGTTTTGATCAAGAAATGATGCTACATTTTGTCAAATGCTTCTTCTGAATCTATTGAGAGGATCATATGGTTCTTGACCTTTCTTTTATTATTGGGGTGTATCATGTTGATTGGTTGCCCAGCCCAGGAAGAAATCCCACTTGGTTGTGGTGAATAATCCTTTCAGTGTACTGTTTGTTGGATCCTATCAGCTAGTATCTTGTTGAAAATTTTATTTTGTTTTATTTAAAAATAATAAGTGGCTTTGCAAAAAAAAAAAAGTAGTTTAAAATGTCTTACACTAATTTGACAACAAGTTTACAACTTCATAATCTTCGTAATTCAAATAGTTTGCAGTGAAACCTTAAATTATATTATTACAACATCCCATGTTCCATGTTATTAAGCGAAAATATATCAGAAAATGAAAAAGGAGCCTCCCTAACAAGGTACATTCAGCGCTCCACCAAAATTAATTAACCCTTTTCCCTTTTAGTCAAAACACACAGTACTGTGCTATTATGGCTTTGTGCCTTTCCTTGGTAATACCTCAATTCCGACTTTAGGAACACAAATAGAGAAAAAAGTGGGAACAGATACATTTTTTTTTTAAAGATTTTATTTATTTATTTGACAAAGAGAAATTACAAGTACACTGAGAGGCAGGCAGAGAGAGAGAAGGAAGCAGGCTCCCTGCTAAGCAGAGCCCGATGCGGGACTCGATCCCAGGACCCTGAGATCATGACCTGAGCCGAAGGCAGCGGCTTAACCTACTGAGCCACCCAGGCGCCCAGGAACAGATACATTTGAATGACAAAGTCATGGGACTGATTTAAGACTTCTACCCTTGTGTTCACATGAAGATAGAAAAAAGTGACAAAGGAAGAAACATCTAGAATTACATCTTTCATCTTAGAAACATTTCTATCTATAGATAGATAAACATATAGATAAACACTTCTAAAGATAGACAAACATATCTATCTTTAAGGCTGTGTATCTGGAAACATGTTCTGCACTGGGTAATCTCAGAACACTGTATTACAGCATTGTGCATTGAGTAAACATTCTGCATTTCAAAATAACTAAAAAATATTAGGGATACCCCCCCATACTGAATCAGAGGTAAAATGATTAACTAATGATTCCACATTAGCCAAGACTTAGCTAAATTAAAAATAAACAAACTTTTTAAAAGCAGCACTATATATGCTAGGCAATAAGACTTCCATATATCTGATATGGTTTTAGTATTTTTTTTTAAATTTTATTTATTTGACAGATACAGATCACAAGTAGGCAGAGAGGCAGGCAGAGAGAGAGAGAGAGAGAGAGGAGGAAGCAGGTCCCTGCTGGGCAGAGATCCCAAGGCAGGGCTCGGTCCCAGGACCCTGGAATCATGACCCAAGCCGAAGGCAGAGGCTTTAACCCACTGAGCCATGCAGGCACCCCAGTATTTTTCTTATAATGCTTCACATTTTCCACTTTTTTGAACTAGAGTGTTTGGTGGGGGCAGGGGACAAGTCTAGCACATTTTACTAGAATATGTGCTGCTGAAGCGAGCACATAGCACATTTTACTAGTGAGTACATTAATGAAAAATATGAATCCAACTGCAATACAGTGTTTCCCTTGTATCTAAATCAATTAAAAACTTGATATAAAGCTTACTGTTGTAAGAGCATCCAATCCATTTATGAAAATGAGTTGTATAATCAGGTTCCATCCAAGAAATTGTTGACTCAGCTGAAGAAATTAAGAGAAAATATTTGGGGGTGCCTGGGTGGCTCAGTGGGTTAAGCTGCTGCCTTCGGCTCAGGTCATGATCTCAGGCTCCTGGGATCGAGTCCCACATCGGGCTCTCTGCTCAGCAGGGAGCCTGCTTCCCTCTCTCTCTCTCTGCCTGCCTCTCTGCCTGCTTGTGATCTCTGTCAAATAAATAAATAAAATCTTAAAAAAAAAATATTTGGCAAAGGAAAGTAACACGAAAAATTGCTATCATAGGAAATCTAACATCGTGTTTCTTTAATAATAGTTCCAGTTCCATGGGTCTTTATATGTTATGCCAATTTGTATCAGAGTTTAATGGCAGGAAAGGCAACAATTTCTAAATTGGTGGCGTACATTTCTTTAAGATTTTTTTAAATGTAAGGTCATTAAAAAATATACAAACGACTAGATGAAAATGAAGGCAGTGGAAAAATACAACTTTTCACAACCAGATAATTAGCACAATCTAAAAAATAATTGAGAAAAGAGTGTTGTTAATTCACAATTCTAAATCTTTCTAAACTATGAGATTAAAAAATCATTTTCAGTGTATGTAAATTCTGCATTTTATCACATGAATATGTCTCTTTCATACTACCTTTTGAAAATAGGCCATTTAAGGAGAAAACAATTTTTAACCCCAAACTTTCATTCAGCTTTACTGTGGGTTGAATACACGTGCAATGTGCTCTCAATGCATAGAAATCACAGTAGACAGCAGTGCAGGATGGTGGGGGGTGGTGGATTAAGGAGAATCTGCTAATTCACGTGGTGATTTTTTTTTTTTTTTTTTTGGTCCATGATGGAAGATAATTCACACTTCTAAAACCTCAAGACTTTCCATTTTATTTTTAAAATTTTTTTAAAGATTTCATTTATTCATTTGACAGAGATCACAAGTAGGCAGAGAAGCAGGCAGAGAGAGAGAGGGAAGCAGGCTCCCTGCTGAGCAGAGAGCCCGACTCAAGGCCTGATCCCAGGACCCTAGGGTCATGACCTGAGCCGAAGGCAGAGGCTTAACCCACTGAGCCACCCAGGTGCCCCAAGACTTTCCATTTTAAAGAACCAAAAGCAAACTCAGGACACCTCGCTAACACTTCCCCACCCCTAAACAAATTGATTACTCTTTTCATCAAAAACTCTGAGAGTTGTAGCTGCAGAAGGTTTTTTATTTTTTTTAAATATTTTATTTATTTATTTGACAGAGAGAGATGACAAGCAGGCAGAGAGGCAGGCAGAGAACGAGAGGAGGAAGCAGACTCCCTGCTGAGCAGAAAGCCCAATTCGGGGCTCGATCACATGACCCTGAGATCATGACCTGAGCCAAAGGCAGCAGCTTAATCCACTGAGCCACCCAGGAGCCCCTGCAGAAGGTTTTAATAGCAATGCAAGTTTGCAAACTGTATTTCATTTTTTTTTCTTGAACTCAAAGTGCAGGATGCAGAGTTCTCCTCATTTTCATGAATGCTGCTCTTGTCACTAATCCTTCATTTTATTCAGCAAAGGCAGGTTTTGAATTAAGTCTCTTCTGGTGTACAGAAACATAATAAAATGAGACAGGTATTACAAAGAAAGCACCTGCATGAAATCATGATATTCAACTGGTAAGTCTGACCGGTTGAATAGCAATTTAGGCAACGAAGGCCCTGAATAACAACACAAAGCTCTGTTTTTAGAGTCCCTGGTTGAATGTTTAATTAGATCAGGAATTGTCTATCCACATCTGATTGTTCATCAAAGTGAAACCTACCGTTTGAGAGCCCAGTTCTAGTGTGAAGTGTTTTTACCATGGGAGCAAAAGCTCCAGCTTAAAAGATAACAGTCATCAGAACTATCCAGAACAAGAAAGGAACCATCTGGCACATTTACTAGATTTCCTTCTGCTTCCCAGCATGTGACTGGTTCCCAGTATCATCTTTATAAGGCTTGTCACAACCATAAGACCACTACTTTTCATTGAGTCATAAACTCTTGCAACCCCAGGAGCAGAGTCAGGATCAAAATTCAAATGATAGCACATAATTTGATTTTATTTTTTAAGGATTTAAAAAAAATTATTTGAGAGAGAGAGGGAGAGTGCACTGGTGGGGGAAGCAACAGAGGGAGAAGCAGAAGCCGACTTCCCACTGAGTAGGGACCCCCTCTCCCTGCTGACATGGGGCTTGAAACCAGGACCCTGGGGTCATGACCTGAGCTGAAGGCAGATGCTTAACCGACTGAGCCCCCCAGGCACCCCGATAGCCCATAATTTTAGACACAAGGACATCTGTGGCCGTGAGTCCACTGAAGTTCCTTTGGATTTGATTATTCTGCCCTGGAGTCAGCAATGGTGAGCGTGGGGGGACATCATCATGTCTTGTTCTTGGACTCTGCAATGTGATGACTATGGTGTCAACAAGCCATTCACAGACTGATCCCCAAAGATCCCTGGGGGCAATGACTGTAGGGCCCTGGTCTACCTGACTTCCATTTTCAGAGAAAGCTTCCCCCTGTCCCTCCCCCAAACACTTTAGAAGGCAGTGCTGGAACTTCCATTGGAAGGATCCAGAATACCAAATGCAGTACTGAGGTGTATGTCCACTAACTACAGACACGTGTTCATTGAGGAGACATTGCAAGTCTCCATTCTGGGATTCCGAGCTCCTTTATGAATTATCTTGCTCTTGGCACACAGTGCTGGGCTGAAGACTGAAAATCTTTTCAAACATCCTTGCGTGGGGCACCTGGGTGGCTCAGTGGGTTAAAACCTCTGCCTTCGGTTCAGGTCATGATCCCAGGGTCCTGAAATCGAGCCCCGAATCGGGCTCTCTGCTTGGTGGGGAGCCTGCTTCCCCCTCTCTCTCTGCCTGCCTCTCTGCCTACTTGTGACCTGTCAAATAAATAAATAAAATCTTAAAAAAAAAAACAACCCACCACCAATAGCAAAAAACATCCTTCCGTTCTGGACTTGGATTGGAGGAAGGAACCAAAGTCGTGACTCTCGCCTTCTCCATTTTGATACACCTCTCTTCTAGCATTCGTGGGTCCAGAGGCCACAGGGTAGGACTATACAGTCATGATTGCTAAGGGAAGTGGACCTCATTGGCCTCTGAGCTCTCACATCTTTCAAGACTCTAGGTGCTGAGGAGAGGAAAAGGTATCCTCATCTGGCGGAGGGTGTGCTCCCCTTGTCTTTTTGCTTTTGTTCTGTAGAAAGTAGCCTTTTTCATGTGCCCATTAAGCTTTGACTCTTTGATCTATTTTTTCCATCTTTTTCATCCCCACCGTTGATAGCACAGCCGGTCATATCCCTCCCTTAGCAGCTACCAAACAAGGAATCGTGGTTTCCAAACACTGGCTTAGGGATGCTTATGGTCTATCATGAAGTCAGGAGCTCGTTTACTTTTATTCAGGTTCAAAGATTTCTGGAAGGTTTTAAGACTACTTTTCTTCGTGATGACGCGTTCTCTAATCCCCCAGGGCTCAGTCCCTCTCTGGAATGTTATTCCCGAACAGCCGGAGAACCCTGCGGTGCGGCATCCATCCACGTGTGTTTCTCCAGCTTCGTTTAACCCTTGGAGCCATTTTCCAGCCGCAGCAGCGCGGCGGGTGGTGGCGGCGGCGGGAGCGTGACTCCCGCTCCCTCTGCCAAAGCCGGCACGAAGGCTGCGAAATGCGTGCGGCTGGAAGCCGCGAAACTAACTGGTGGCAATTCGCTGCACGGTAACAAAACCCGAATACGTCATTAGCGATGTTAGCATGCAGGCAAAGTTTGGGGTTCGGGTGGAAAACGGGGCTGATTTATTTCAGACGATTCTGAATTTAGATTCACTGCCCCTGAAAGGGAGGGAAAAAATAGCCAGAAATCAGGGTGAACGAGAATACACAAAAAACCTCTTCCATGCCCAGGTCAGGCCTCCAGCCTGAAGAGACCGTTCTCTCTCCAGATAGTTATAGACCTTCACATATTCTAGCACCTAATACTCTTGTTTTATGCTCCAGTGGCTTTTTGTGTCTGCCTAACTGGGCTTCAAGTTCCCCGGGGGCGAAGATCTCTTGCCGATTGCCGTGCCCCCCACCGTGCCTTGCACAAAGGGATGTGCTAGGAAATGTTTACTTGATTGGCCAAAGACGGTGTGTTTGTCCCATTAGCGAGTCCTTCAGACGAAACCTTCCAGGTGCTATGCCCGGAAGGTACCTGGAGCAGGTTCTTGAGACTTCAGCTGGGATTTTTCCTGATTGAAGCACTGTGAGTCTCACCATCCAGCCTCTCACAGCAGCAAAATGTATCATAATATCCTCTGACTCCTCTCTCTCTCTCGGGATAAGGAAACTTAGATCACAAGTAGGGATAAGCCCAATAGCCTGCCTCACAGGGAACATGACCTAACATTGAATAACAAAAAGAGTTTTACTTAATTAGCTAGCACCTGCTAATCAGCAAGGCCTAAACATCTGCCAGTGGAATCTGAGAAGTCTGTTCTAAAAGCTGAAAAGCTGAGTTTATTTGCCACAGATGGGGCACCTGTAATGAGAACGGATAGAAAACGTTTACCCAGTTAACCGAATCTGAGAGAAGAGGTTGGAAGAGGTTGGTACCCAATTTCCAGAGAGAGTCTGTGGATTGAACTTGGTCTTTTTCATTGCATGTGACTATTAATCATCAGATGTGATGGAAGAAATTATCAGCATGAATTTTCTCTGCACTCATATCCATAATTAACAGTTTATGAACTGTGCTGAAGAAATTGAAGCAGAACTTGAAGGCTTAGGTTTTTTTTTTTTTTTATAGTCAAATGACAAGGCAGTAGAAACGTTTTGAAGAAATTCACTGACCTGTTTTCTTAGATCAAGGATGACTTTTTGAAATAAAAAAGCTCTGAGAGATCCAACTTGTTGCCTCCATGGGCTTATAAAAATTTCTTGCTGATGTGACAAGGTAACTCAAATCCTTTCAACAAGGAGATATAAATTAATACCAATGTTACAAAATATCGGAACAATGGACTTGAAACTACAGGACGATCATAAGGGTTGATTTGTTCAGGGAAGTGGAAGCAATTCAGACTCAATCTGGATGTGTGGTTTTAGGTAGATGGCAAGTGAATTAATGTCATTGTTGAGCTGCCTTGAGCTAAATGTAATCATCGATTGTTAGGATCTGCAAAGCTATCTGGGGGAAGTGAAGTTACAATTCAGAAGAGAGTCAAGAATTTTGACGAATATGAATCATCTTTAACATTTTTATGGTTCCTTTTGGAATGCAAACTCTCAGCATGTCCCGAGTTATGAAGCATTTGCCCGAAGACCGTGGGCAGAACTACGCTGCACACCAAAACGATTTTGAAATTTTGAACTGTATGCCTACGATCTGAGATGTTCAGGTTCATTCGGCCCGGTGAGAGTATCAATGTCTTTCATCCAAAGTGCTGAGATCAGTGGGTGGAATCAGAATTGAGACTCGTTCCAATTATAACCTTCTCCGCCATCGTTTTGAACAACAGCTCAGTATTTGAAATAGAAACCTTTAAATTCACTTGCTCAGATTGATCCATCAACCTTGTAACTATCAATTTTTACACGAATAAAGTTGATGGAATTTTTTAGACTCCTCTGGCATTGGTACCAAAAACCTTCACTACCGGCTAGGTAACAGACCGCACAACTCCGACAAAAATGTATCCGTCGTGTAGACGGATTTCTTTTTAACCCTCCGCTTCGCTATTGAAAAACTTGGCGGCTCCTGCCCCAGCCGGTGCCCTAAGCGCGAGTAGGGTTGACAGGGTTGCTCGCATGCGCTCTCGACACAATCGTGTTTGTCGCAATGGGCCCTGGGCGGAAGGTTACAGAGGAGCCAGCGACTTTGATTATAGTCATTTTGTCGGTAGCGCTGGTTACCGCGCTACTTCCGCGCTGGTACTTGATTGTAACAGAAAGTAGTTCCGGCCCGTGTTGTTTCGGCCGAGGAGCCGTCGCCGCCATTTCAAGACCGTGAGAGGTAGATGGCCAACCAGAGTTCCTAAGGTTCGAAGCCTGTAACTGCTGCCGCCGCTTAAGCCTGCCAAAACACTGGTACGGCTGCCGCCCTCTTTTTACTACCTCTAGAAACATTCTTGCCAGTAGTGGCGGCAGCGGGTCAATTACCCTCCTCTCGTTCTCCTTCAAGAAGCTCCAGATGGCGTCTTCCGTGGGCAACGTGGCCGACAGCACAGGTACCGGTGTCCGTTCTACCTTGGCAGACGCCCCGTCGGGGTCTCGCGCCGTCCTCGACCTCTCATCACTCCCTTCCTTACCCCTAGCCATCCCCATTACATTAGTGGCATTGCTGAGCTTTTCGTCGTCTACCGGCATCTGTTCGGGTTTTCTGCTGTCCGCTCCTCGAACATTTCCTCTTTTCTTGCTTGCTTTCTGCTTCCATTTTTTTGCCTTTTTAACCCCATAAATTTTCTAGCTGCTGACTCTCTCGGGACGCCTCTGCCACACGTGCGCGCTTAGAACGTCTCAGAATGGACTGCATTGGAATCCCTGCCCTTTCACTCTCCTTCGCAGTCGTTTTCTCCCCGAATTCAGCCCACCGCCCCCTTCTCTTCCCCCTCCAGCCCTTTCCCCTTAGCCAGATTTGGTTCTTCTCTGTCAATCTAGGGCGGGGGTGCCATTCCAATGTAATCATGTCCTCACTTTGCATCACCCGAGGACAAGCAGAAGCTCCTTGGTGTGCTGTAAGTAACCTCGAGAAGAGGGGCTACTGAGCAGCACCCCGCTGGGCAGCGCCTTTTTGGTGGTGTTTCGGTCGAGCGGCCCCGGTTTAGATTGGAAATTTCCAGGGGTTCCTGTTGCCATCGCCCAATTCCACCCGCTGCCCCCAGCCTGGATTTCCGATCCCATCTTCCCTCCCCTCCCGCGGGGAACCACACCCTTCCCTTCGCGAGGTTGCCAGCCCTGCGGTCCACTTCCTACCCTCGGGGAGAAACCACCCTGGTGCGGGTGCTTTGGCGTTGACCACCCTGCCCGCCGAATTCCTGCTTTGTGTTACTTTCTCCGTGTATTCCTCCGCCGCCGCCTCTGGGTCTTCCATCCCCATTCTTTAGCTTAGTGTCTCTTTATTCATAGGGTGTGTATTTTTTTTAAGTTTTCATCCTTGCTTGAAGAGTTTGTAAAGCAACTGGAGTGTAGCTGCACAAGTGCAAGGCGGTTGCCCTTTTAGACAATTCAGTCGAGAGCATTCGGTACTAAAAATAAGAGGACCAAATTATAGGAGTGTCCTTCAGCTGCCTTTCCATATTGAGGCTATTTGGGGCGGAAGGGGGGTAAACTGAGCTGCGGTTCTAAGGTTTCCCACGAGGTTATTTTGTTGTTTCTCAGTTGAGATGTGTCAAGGGTTTTATTATTTTTGGACATTGTGCAGGAAGTAATAGAATCCTTCGTTGATCTTAATCCGTATGATTGTGGGTAGTGGGATCTCGTGATCAGCGTTTCCCTTCTTTCCAGGGATTTTAAAAGATGTAAGAGTCTGTATGAGCTTGCCCTTTTCTGTGTTACTTTGAGGAAGTTGTCATTTCAAGTGTTAATATTAGCAGATAAAGGGGCTTTGAAAGTTGATAGTGTGTTGAAATGAGGGGCTAGGAAGTTCCAGAGACTTGTCTAAAATGTCATTATTTCACTAGTTTCTACTTGAGATACCACCTCACCCAGATTTGGATGCATGTCTCTGCTATTGTGTAGTGGTCAGCTTTATGTTCTGTCAGGAAATTTACTTTGCTTTCCTGAGTATATGGATCACTTGCCAGCTCTAAGGGTTGGGGTACAAGGCTCAAATTTGAGCTTGTCACTGTGACCTTGGTAGAATTGAAGTAATTTGTACATGGTTTCCCATTCCAACCTCCTAATGAAAGTGCCATGATCAAATTCCTAGTAATGTATCATTGTTTAAGGAATTGTTTACAGTTGAGACAGGCAGTCTGTGGTTGTTTCTCTCCCCCTCTCTGGGCTTTAGCTGTACCCTTTATGTATCTGAATTAAGTCACTTACACAGTGCTTTCATTTGTTACTCATTCTGCCCTACTTTATCGAATGGTCTTATATTTGAGCATTTCCCCATTCTTCCTAAAAATCATTGCAGTTGTAGGTAACTGCTTGGTTTATTTAGGGTTGTTTGCAATGTCTTAATCCTTTAGTCAGTGTCAGAGCTCTTGGAAAATGCTAGTTTTAAACCAGTATGGGTGGGATTTAGCTAACTTGGTCTCCATTGTGAATTGGGAATAGAGGAGCAATATAGTCTTGGTTCTTAACTTAAAAGGTTTGATGACCCCTTTAAATATTTTGGCTCCTAAGAGACTAATTCATGTTGTTTATCAGCTGTTTTAAAAATAGCACCTTGGCTTTTAAGGTTTCCCCCCTTAGTGCTGGTTTCAAGTGTATCCCTTAATAAAAAACAAAGTAGAGAAATTACCAATACATTCTTGTAATTTCAAGAGTTAAAAACACAGGTGGTGCTCCCAGTCAGTTGAAGAGAGAGATTGTTACCAGTATCCCACCCCCCACAAATGCAACTTGAAACATGGACAGAGTGTTTATTAAGTTTCCAGTAGGTGGTTCTGACATTAAATCTTTGTGACCTTGCAAATCATGTTGTATATTTTGTTTCTGTATGTTAACTAAGACAGGGGATAATGTTTGGTGACTCTTTAGATGCTACCTCTGTCTTATGATTTAAAAGTACAAAGTATTTTTGTTCATAAAAATAATCTTATTTGGAAGTAAATGTTTCTATCTGGTCTGGGAAAGAAAAGTTAATGGTGAATTCTAAAAATGCCAATTCTGCACCTGATGTTAACGTGGAGGTATAAATTAGTGCAGAACACTCTAGTGCTTTACATAGTTTCAAGCGTTTTCATCTTTGAGTTTAATATACCATATTTTTACATTTTTTTGTTTGCATTTCTAACTTTTTGTTTTCCCCCCTCCTTCCCTCAAATGTTTTGATGATTCTCCAGAACCAACGAAACGTATGCTTTCCTTCCAAGGGTTAGCTGAGTTGGCACATCGAGAATATCAGGCAGGAGATTTTGAGGCAGCTGAGAGACACTGCATGCAGCTCTGGAGACAAGAGCCAGACAATACTGGTGTGCTTTTATTACTTTCATCTATACACTTCCAGTGTCGAAGGCTGGACAGGTAGGAGATGTGGGGATACCTGCTGGTGATTGCTGCCTCTGGGTGCTGAGCTTAAAAAAATGATACTTAAATATTTGAACTTGAAATTTTCCCAGTACTGGGTTTCAACTAAGCCACCAACGCACATCTGCTCTTTTGCCCACTTGGGACATGCCCAGCTGCCAGTTTTTCTCCTTTCTTTCGTTGTGGTGTTTATATTCTCAGTATGACTAGGGACCTTTTCTAGATTTTCCCACCTACATCTGCCTTCTTAACTCTCTTCAGGTATACTAAGAATAATTTATTCCATCTGAGCATCCTGTCTCACCTTTGTAAGCTTTGTCAGTTTGAGGAATGGAAATGCTCAGAAATGATGGTGTATGTTGCTGTGGTAGGAGGTGCATATGTGGTTCAAGTTGCAGATGCACAAATTGTTATGATACGCTACTTTTAGCTCATCAGTTGAATTAATCAAAAGGGAAGAATCTATCTTACCCTTTTAATAAATTGCCATTCTGGCTTATTTAGACATTAAAAGATGAATGTCATTACATTTTAATCAACAAATGGAAATAAGGGTCATGCCCATAGCATTTTCATTCTTGATCTTAGTGTTCATGTCTTTACAGTGTGGCAGTTTGATAAGACTTTGGTAAAAATTTTGTCTCACAAGAAAAAAGGATTCCAACTTGAAGTCGGGGATCCCTCTACTTTTGGAAAACTTTGATTTCCAAAATATTTCCTACCCTACAGTAGTTGAAAGATACTGTCTTGTTACACAGTCAGCAGTAATAATAGCACAGGAGCTTCAGAAACTGAGTGCGTGTGGGCCATACCTTCTCTCTGTGACACGCATACCCATGTATCAACACTTTTCGCTTTTTCCAGATCTGCTCACTTTAGCACTCTGGCAATTAAACAGAACCCCCTTCTGGCAGAAGCCTATTCGAATTTGGGGAACGTGTACAAGGAAAGAGGGCAGTTACAGGAAGCAATTGAGCACTATCGGCACGCACTGCGTCTCAAACCAGATTTCATCGATGGTTATATTAACCTGGCAGCCGCATTGGTAGCAGCAGGTGACATGGAAGGGGCAGTACAAGCTTACGTCTCTGCTCTTCAGTACAATCCTGTGAGTAACATTTTAATGGTTATTATTTCCCTTTACAAAAGCCCACAGGGAAATAGCCTGCTACTTCAGACATTAAATAGGTTTTTGGATGGAATGAAGTTAAGAGTTAGAAATGTTTGATGACTTAAAATGGTGAAATTGCTTGGACTGGATCTGTATTATGTTTTAAAAAATTAGTTTTATCTAGCAAGTTACATTTAAAAAGCATAAAAATTACCCTTATTGCAAGAAGTTCTACACCTATTTTTATAATGACTGTAAAAATGCAGAACATATGACATTTGGGGGGGTTGTTTTGATTAAATTTGGATATGTTCTGATAGGTATTTGTAACAGTTAATTGATTTTCAAGGCATACTGGATGAAGGGCCTTAATCTGTAATAGGAAATAGTTATAACAGGACGCTATTGTGTGGGTCAGTGACATGAAAACTAGGCTGGGAAATGTGTTCCTCAGTAGCTTATTCTGTTTTTGTTCAACATAATTACAAATGGTAGAATTGAGGCAATAGCATCCAAGCCAGGTTTTTGATTAGTTTTTAAATTTGGGGGGCTTGGGACGCCTGGGTGGCTCAGTTGATTAAGCAGCTCCCTTTGGCTCAGGTCATGGTCCCAGCGTCCTGGGATCAAGTCCCGCATCAGGCTCCTTGCTCGGCGGGGAGCCTGCTTCTCCCTCTGCCTCTGCCTGACATTCTGTCTGCCTGTGCTTGCTCGCTCTCTCTCTCTCTGACAAATAAATAAAATCTTTAAATTTGGGGGGCTAAATTGCTGATGTTCTCTGGCGGACAAGTGAGGCCCAGCTGGCAGACATTTAAGTTCACATTGAGTTAGGTAGGGTCTCTGAAAGATTGATAAAAAAAAGTAAGACTGGCCCTCAGAACTTTGGATGTAGTTAAGAAAGAACTACAGATAGATATAAACTTAAGAGGTAATGATAGAAGGAGTGTAGGTCTCCAGAAAAAATGAAGGGTACATAACCAAGCTAAGTGGTCTACATTTAGTTTTGCAACAAGTGTGGAAGTTATTTATGTTAGTTAAGTTAATTATGTTAGCTACCATTTATTGAAAATCTGCTATGAGCTCAAATACTGTGCCAGTTGTTTCAGATATTGGTCTTAATGCTTATGATCCTTTGAAGTAGATAGTATTATTGCCAGTTTTACCAGTTAAAAGAGAGAGTCGGGAGAGTCGGGTCCTGTAACTTTCTTGGGATCACACAGTCAGTAATGGAGAAGTAAGATATTAAAACCTGAGCCTGAATATAATTATTTTCCTCTTGGTAACTGTCTTTTTAAAAAAAAGTCACATAACATTAACATACAGTGTTATATTAGTTTAAGGTGTATAGTATAGTGACTCAGCAATTCTATACATTACTCAGTGCTCCTCACAATAAGTGTATCTTAATCCCCTTCGCCAATTCCACCCCCCCCAGCCACCACTTTGTTCTCTGTATTTAAGAGTCAGGTTTTTTTTCTTTGTTCATTTCTTTTGAGCTTGAATATCTTGAAAGTAAACACAGAAGAGAGAAGAAATAAAAGATTAAAAAAGGGATGATGTGCCCAGAGGCCACCCATCGCTCAAGGCAGCTGTTGAGTACAGTTTGAAAACCATTGATTGTATCCTACTATCCCTTAATCCCTATTTTACAGGTTTGGAAACTGCAGCTTAATTTAGTAGTTTGTGCAAAAGATCTGAAATCACTTTTCATTATGACATCTGTTAATGATTATTTTTCCAGTTAATTTTAAGAGTTTAATATTTATTATTATTTTTTCATTGCTTTTTGTATGGATACAGTGAAAAGTCTCCCAGTGACTCTTCTTGGAGGTAGTCAGTGAAACTAACTTCTTACATGCATTGAGTATTCTGAAAGGATATGTAGATTTGCATGGCTTTTTATGATTTTTATTGGCTAGTTTACACAAGAAATTATGGGGGGAGCCCTGTACTGCCACTGGGGCTTGGACCCTGTTCTTCAGAGCCAGGGCTCAGAGTTCACTTGTGCACCTAGTTTTCACAGTAACTTCGTACCCTGTATTAATCAGGGTTGGTTCTGCCCTTCTCTTGTTGATTGAGTATAAACTCACTTTTGTCCTCTTATATAGCTGTGGTTCCACATCTTGAACTCTGATCCCCTTGGCTCAGGTTTTCACTTGTTTACGTGTGTAGCAGAGCAGTCATTGCTGCTGACCTGATACCAAACTACAAGAGTAGAAAACCTAAAGGAGAAGGGAAGACTAAAGTGGGAGACAGAACCGTGTTTTTCAGTATCTAACCTGTTAACAGAAAGCTTGTTGTTGGACCTTACCAAAGAAGTAAAAACAGTCCTAAAATATATTGTGGGACTACCTCCTTAAAGGCACTGAACAGCTATGAATTCCCATGTGGTTCTGTTTCTACTAGTGGAAGTCGCTGCTTTATTTCTGTGCCTTCACCAGTAAGAGTGAAAAAAGGATTGTGCAGACTGCTATGATTTCACCTTAAGTATACCAGTAATGTTTTAACTTATTGAAGGATATCTAACCTTAACTAGACTTCAGCTTAGTGTCAAATGCCTTTGTCAATTCAGTATTGACAGTCTATAGTCTGTTCCTAAGTTGTGCTCTTGTTAGCAATGCATTGTTGTCTTGAATCATAGAAGTAGTTGGCCTATGAAAAATAGTTAAAATCACGTTATTTTGGTTTTGCAGCAGTGAAAAGGTAAAATGTTATGGTAGTATTCTTGGTAATCTGTTTTCAGCAGTGTTTATCCTTTCTAGTTAATGGTAGAAGTTATTCTGTGACTTGATTATAGAAATTTTAAGACCTGGAGCTGTTTCATATTTTTATGTTCTTAACTGTCTTCTGTAATGTTGGATGATTTAATAATTTCACTGACATTTTAGTCCATTGTATTTTTTTTTTTTTAAAGATTTTTTATTTATCCATTTGACAGACAGAGATCACAAGTAGGCAGAGAGGCAGGCAGAGAGAGAGAGGGAAGCAGGCTCCCTGCTGAGCAGAGAGCCCGACGCGGGACTCGATCCCAGGACCCTGAGATCATGACCTGAGCCGAAGGCAGCGGCTCAACCCACTGAGCCACCCAGGCGCCCCAAGTCCATTGTATTTAAAGGTGCTATTGCAGCGGTTAATCTATATGATGGTTCACTAGAGTTTCCTCATACCCAGCAGTTGCTTTTATGAATTACGTATAAAATTGTCCTTTGTAAAATGGCTATAACCCTGAGTTGTTCTAAGGAGCTCTGTTGGTTGTTGAAACATTGCTTTGGCTTTGATTGTGGATGCATAATGCTGAGAGCTACTGGCATCCTATCACATTACTGTCATGTAATTTGTTACTGTTGTGAGCCAAGCTGTGGAAAACCATATATTTCTGTTTCTCTCTGCTTTTTATTATGTTTGCTGTGCAAATGTCACATTTAAATATTTGAGTGCTTATTGTGTGTGCAGTGCTTTATTAGGAATTGGGGTGATATGCCGGGGAGAAAAAGTTGAAGGTTCTAATACGAGAGAGGACCTGACCCGCAAAGAGAAAAAGGGCGTTAGGTTCTTTGGATGATTATTGTTAGAGAGTATTAATCAGAAGATATTCTTGAGTGGGTGCTTATAACCTAAGCATTCTGTAGGAAGGTAAATAGCAAGTAGACTTCCTTGGCTGAAGTGGTGAGTCAAGTAGTAACAAGAAGTGAGTGTAGTAGAGGAGAGTCAGTTTGAAGATTCAGAAAGAGTAGAGGCTGAGGAGTTTAAATTTAAATAGAGAGGCAATTGAGAACTACCGTATGTTTTTATCAATCTGATTCTTGCTTCATGTGTATGTGTGTAAGTGTGGATAGGTAGATAGATGTGGGTAGGGGTTGGAGCTCTAGGAAGAAAGGCAGGAAATAAATGTTGTTTTGGGAGGGGTGGTTATATAGGAAATTCTTTTTATCTTTTAAAGATTTTATTTATTTATTTGAGAGAGAGAGATCACAAGTGGGCAGAGAGGCAGGTGGGGAGCAGGCCCCCTGCTGAGCAGAGAGCCTGATACGGGACTCAATCCCAGGACCCTGAGATCATGACCTGAGCCAAAGGCAGAGGCTCTAACGCACTGAGCCACTCAGGCGCCCCTCTGTAGGAAATGCTTACTCATTTTGAAGCAGTCTTAGGTTTTGAACTTTTGGGAGAATACTTGTATCCTTGGATTTCCTAGAAATCTGCTGTTTGTGCATAAACGTTTGGATTCCCAAATGGGCGACTTGGATTTCAGTATTATATTTAATATGAGATGTTTTACCTTTTCCTAAAACTGCCTTGTTGATTATCTGCTAGTGATCTTGAAGATAATCTGTTTTTAACTGTGGGCATTGTGTTAACTTGATTTAGTATGCTGTAATGGATCAAGATGGTATTATTAAATATAGGTAGGCACTGTCAGCACTTGGATGGCATCCATCCAAGAGTTTATAGAAATTAGAGGGTAAAAGTATGCAACAGTTGGCTAAAATATATAGCCCATTAGGGTCACTGTTGGAGAATTATTGCAAGATTTTGATTATTATGGCTCAGAAGAGACATAGGAATTGGTAAAAGTCCAAAGGTAAGTAATTGCAATAATCAGATGTAGTAATAGAGCTTTTATGAGCAGATTGGATTGTTTAGTTAATGGTTGGCCCAAACCGAAGGGTAACCCTTAAAGTTTAGGAAGAAAAATTATACAAAGTAGATAGCAAGATTATAGAATCATTATTTCTGAGTATAAATGCTTAGAGTCATTAGAGGAGGATAAATCTGTAATAAGACTAATGATACAGGGGTGCCTGGGTGGCTCAGTGGGTTAGGCCGCTGCCTTCGGCTTGGGTCGTGATCTCAGGGTCCTGGGATCGAGTCCAGCGTCGGGCTCTCTGCTCAGCGGGGAGCCTGCTTCCCTCTCTCTCTCACTCTGCCTGTCTCTCCACCTACTTGTGATCTCTGTCTGTCAAATAAATAAATAAAATCTTAAAAAAAAAAAAGACTAATGATACATGTGACTTTTTTTTTTTTTAAAGGATTAGTATTAGCCTTTTGTACGTGAGTTCACAGGAGACAGTCCTTCTCTCTCCAAACACCAGTCACTGCTTGATGGACAGACAGGACAGATCAGGTAGATCATGGAACTGACCCAATATGGTCAACTGTAGGCTATTCTGTGGCAGTCTGTTTGCTGGCTGACTTGGTTCACCTGATGGATGATAGTATACAGTCACAAAAGCTGTTTGTCAGTAAAATTAACCACCTGATTCTGGAAGCCATAATACGATTGTGCATAGAATAGCGTATATGATGATACTTTGGCACAATTGGCAAAATTTCTCTTACTGGGACTTAATAAGACTCTTTCCCCCTCTGTGGAACAGTTTGAAATGATAAGCTTATTCCCTATTGCCATTGTCTGTGCTTGTTAGCTGGTAGATTTGAATGACAAAGGCAAACAAGGACAAATAAAAATTTAAGCTCAGGGGCGCCTGGGTGGCTCAGTGGATTAAGCCGCTGCCTTCGGCTCAGGTCATGATCTCAGTGTCCTGCGATCGAGCCCCGCATCGGGCTCTTTGCTCAGCGGGAGCCTGCTTCTCTCTCTCTCTCTGCCTGACTCTCCGCCTACTTGTGATTTCTCTCTCTGTCAAATAAATAATAAATAAAATCTTTAAAAAAAAAAAAATTTAAGCTCACTGTTCTGATGAGTCTTTTATACTGATGAACGGAATGGTGAGTCAGATGACTCACAACACAATGGCGTTGCTAATAAAAAAGCAGAGTCAACTGCTTTTCATTATTCACCCACTCAATTCTAATGGCACTTAATACTAATGAGTGATCTAGTGGCAGGTGCCAGGATTGAAGCTTTGGTTGGATGATAATCCTTCTGTCTAATGCTGAAATGAAGTCAAGGTTTCTAAATATGTCTGACAGCCCAAGGGTAGGTTTGCTGATCGCCAGTCACAGCTAAATACTTTTTTTCACTATGGAAAATTTTTGGCCCTTGATACTGGAGTGATTCATCATAACCTTTGAACAAAATAGTTGAACAAATATTTGGTGCTTTTTTTTTTTTTTAAAGTGACTGACGTTTAGGGAGAGGAGCTACAGTAAAGCCCCTAGTCTCCCCCTACATTTTAAAAATTTAAATTCAGTTAACATATAATGTATAGTTTCAGAGGTAGAGTTCATGATTCATCAGTCTTACATAATACCCAGGGCTCATCACATCACGTGCCCTCCTTGCCCTCCTTAATGTCCATCACCCAATAACTCCATCCTCCCACCTCCCCTTCCCTCTGGCAGCACTCAGTTTGTTTCCTGTGTTTAAGAGTCTCTTAGGGTTTGTGTCCTGCTCTGATTTTGTCTTGCTATATATTTTTTCCCTCTCTTCCTCTATGATCCTCTGTTTTGTTTCTTTTAAAGATTTTTTTTTTTAATTTATTTGACAGGCAGAGATTACAAGTAGGCAGAGAGGCAGGCAGAGAGAGAGAGGAAGAAGCAGGCTCTCCGCCTAGCAGAGAGCCCGATGCGGGGCTCGATCCCAGGACCCTGGGATCATAACCTGAGCGGAAGGCAGAGGCCTTAACCCACTGAGCCACCCAGGCGCCCCTGTTTTGTTTCTTTTTATAAAAAAGATTTTATCTATTTATTTGACAGAGATCACAAGTAGGCAGAGAGGCAGGCAGAGAGAGGGGGAAGCAGGCTCCTTGCTGAGCAGAGAGCCCGATGCTGGGCTCAATCCCAGGACCCTGAGATCGTGACCTGAGCCGAAGGCAGAGGCTTAACCCGCTGAGCCACCCAGGCACCCTGTTTTGTTTCTTAAATTCCGTATATGAGTGAGATTATAGTCTTTCTCTTATTGACTTATTTCAGTTAGCATAATACTTTCCAGTTCCAAGGCCCATAGTCTCTTATCTGAAACTGGTGGGATCAGATGCATTTCAAAATTTGAAATTTTTTAGGATTTTCAAAAGATGGTAATACCATGTATAAAACTCTCAGGTGAGTCTGGAGCAGTACCTTCTAGTAAAACACTTACATGTTTCTGCAGCGGAGGTTTGAGTATTCACACTAAGTGGGATCAATGAATTCTCTAAATAGCTTTGTGCCAGTTCTGGTCAGATTTCATCATCAGATAAGTTTTTGGAACTTTTTGGAATTTGGAATTGAGGATGTGGGGTTGTGGTTCTGTAATTTGTCAAGCAGTATCTTTAGTTGGCAGAATAAAAGGACAGCAAGTTTAGATGCGTAAAAGTAATTTCAAGGTATTTTTTATAGTATAATTAAGGAGTATCTCCTGGTTTCTAGGATTTGTACTGTGTTCGCAGTGACCTGGGGAACCTGCTCAAAGCCCTGGGTCGCTTGGAAGAAGCCAAGGTAGGTGTTTGATAGAATACATTGAAACATCAGTGTTATGAAAACTTGTACTTTTTGCCAAGTCTTCAACTCTTCATTGAGCTATCTCCAAAAAACAGTCCTATGAAACTGAGGAAAACTGATGGCATGAATCACCTCAGACTAGAGCAGGGCCAGGCTTTGGCATATCTGTTCTAAGTCTGGGGGTAAAGCAAGAGCCTGAACATTTTGGAGCCTTTCTGCTGAGCTAGATCATCTTTGTAACAATGGGCTCCGTCATGATCTTATGTGGGAATAAGTAACTATTCCTTCAAATCTGAGGCTTGCCTGCTGGTGACAAGCAGAGCGCCTGTGATTTGGCTCAAGACTCCTATATGATGCAGGTGCGATTGAAAATGCTGCTCTTCTAAGTCCTTTGTGGCTTGTAAGTGGAGAAGAATTTCATCCAAATGTTACCCTGTAATACTGGCATTTAAAATTCTTATTTAACCTTCCTCCCTTCATCTTCCTTACCCTTTTTACAGTGGAAGAAAGGCTGTTAAAATGATTGCAAATTAATAATTGGAACATCCTGCCCCTTGTCCCTATTCCCTCCCCTAAGTTCCTTTTTCCTCTTTTCCAAACCTATTTGTCTACCTTCTTTTCTTCCTTACTTCCTTCTTTTGTTCCTCCCCACTCTACCTCTTTCAAAAAAAAAAGAAAAAAAAAAGGACAAAGCTGGTTTGTTTGGGAAATGGACTGATCGAAAGAAAACTTGCCAAAGTGGAAAGGTGGCTTTTAGCATTCTTTGTTTCCAAATAATGGATTTGAACACCAGGTTGGGTTATTAAAGCTTTTGGTATAATTGTAAATTAAATTTACAAATGAAATTGTCTTGTTACAAGCCACCTTACGCAACCGCGCTGCAGGGGTGAGGAGTGGGGAGAAACCAGAATGCTTCTGAAACTCCCACCTGTTGCTCTGAGCCCCACGCGCATGCTAATGCGTGGAGTGTATGCGCAGCGTAGCTGTCTGTTTGCTTCATCTAGGGAGGGCGAAGGCTTTTCAGCACCATCTAATGTTAAAAGGCACTAGTTTTAAGTGCGTAGCTCATAAATTCTGCTGACACTTTGGATTAACCTTTATGTAGGTTTCCAGCTAATGAATTGTAATGGATTTCAATCTTAGCTGATAAATCTAATTGGTAATTTATAGAACAAATATTTGATAAGCTCCTATTAATTGTCACCCCACCAAGCGGACAGCTAACATGAATTGCACTTCACTGCAGCTTTAGAGATCGGTTTAGGCTGAGACATTGCGCCTGCCTTAGGTTGCTGACTTCTTTATTTCAGAGCTCTGGAGACACCTAGTTTGAAAAATGTTTATTCTGTTTTTGTGAGAACTTAGTGAACAAGAACATACTCTTGAGTGAAATGCAATGTATTTCTTTTGTAATCAGTGCATTTGAAAATTCAAGCCAGCATATTCCTAGTAGATGGAAGCAAAATTAAGTTGTCTTTGTAGAAAGCGAAGAGCCTTTCTTCCAGCAAAAATCCCTGCTGTATGCAATAGCCCTGATTAACCCTCTCCCTTCTGCATGTTTCCCATGTTACAGACTTGAGACTGTCCTCATTCCCATATGTAATAGACATCCAAAGAATTTCAATTGCTTTGTTGAACTTTTACTAATGATCTTGTTTTTATTTTCTCTCTTGTTTTTGGTTTTTCACCATTGATATTGTATTTAGAAGGTTTCAGGTGGGTGAAACCTCCTATTCCATGCGTAAGGTGCCTCGCTGAAGGGAGCTCGAGGCCTGGATCTAGGGCAGACACACACCTCCTCCTCTTCCAGCAAGGAACGCACCGAAAAGTCACATGATGAGAAATATGGTAACGGGTTTGTAACTGCCACAGCAAAACAATTTGCCTCCATGCCTGAATCTTCTGTCTTGTGGCTTCAGAAACAGCTTAAAATAATTTTATTTACGAGCAAGTTATGTAAGAGAATGTTTTATACTATAGCCACAATTCTGTCAAAGATAAGTAAAAGTTAATTGATATTAAAAATTATTAGAGATAATTTACTAGTAAAAGCTTCTAACTCTTCTTGTTGTTCATTTTTTTCCTTTTTTCTTCTTTGTTTGGATTGCAGCATTCTGCTCTTCTGATGATGCGCTGTGACCCTGCAGTAGCGCAAAGGCTGCGCAGCGTTAATGCGCAATGCGTGCAAATGAGCCCCTGTGAACGGTTGACTAGATGAGTAATCTGATTGACTGGCTCCCTCAGTCCTATTGTGTAGCCTTTTTTGGATAAAATTGGGTTTTAACATACCTCGAGTCCAACTAATCTCATTAAACAAATATTCTCTCTGGGCCTGTCTAGTAGATTAATGGATCTGGTTGGCCGTTTGCTGCGTCTAGGGGTGTTCTATGTAGCGCAGCAGTTCGCAGCGATCGCGCAGTGCGTTGCTGTTAGGTTGCGCAAGCGATGTTTGCGCTCGCATTACAGGGACCTCAACCTAGGTGCAATCCTGTCATACGAGGTTTCAGCTTTGGTCCCCCTTGGGAGTTGGTCATTGTGAGGATGGATAGCCTGGCTTTCTTATACCTGATGTGGCAGAAAGACATTCTTCTCCTCAATAGCATAGTTTTGATGTGAGTGAGGAACAGTATTGTTTATTTTTATTTTTATTTTTTTTAAAATTTTATTTATTTATCTGACAGAGAGAGATGACAAGCAGGCAGAGAGGCAGGCAGAGAGAGAGGAGGAAGCAGGCTCCCTGCTGAGCAGAGAGCCCAATGTGGGGCTCAATCCCAGGACCCTGAGATCATGACCTGAGACGAAGGCAGCGGCTTAACCCACTAAGCTACCCAGGCGCCCCAGGAACAGTATTGTTTAGAGCAGTGTTTCCCAAAGTGTGTTTTGTAGCATTCTAGTAATATGTCCACGGAAAACAAGAGTTCCATGGTCAACTAAGTTGAGGGAGTCCCATATAAACTGTTAAAGGCTTAGGCAAGTTCTGTAGCAAAGAAACCCGTTTTCTGTTCGCCTAATTGATTTGATCATGAAATCTTTTTTTTTCCCAGTGAGCTCTGGTAACCTTTTGTAGGGCATGCTTTGGGAAACTGGTGAGGGGGTGATGGGGTGGGAAATTTGGTTCTGAGTGTCACCCTCTAGAGCAGACTTGAAAACCTAGCAGAAGCCCTTAGGAGTTCAGGTAAGAGAAGTCCAGCATAGAGTATTAAGGCAACTGACTTCCCAGATAAGTCCCAGAATAAAGGGTCGGTTGTTGGTCAGCAGAACTGAACATGGTGGTTTGCACTTGGGTTCTGGTGGCGCAGGCGCAGGAGCAGCCAGCTGTGGCAGCGCATTAGTTTTGGCGCAAGCGAGCCTATGCTGCAGGGTCACTTTTGGCTGGTCAGAGAAGGAATAATGATATCACCTTCTTCCCCCCCCAATCTTTTTTTTTTCCCTTTACAAATTTTCCCTTTTCCCTTTACCTCCTTCCCCTCCCATCTTCTTTCATTAACCCCCCCTAAGGCATGTTATTTGAAAGCAATTGAGACGCAACCGAACTTTGCAGTAGCTTGGAGTAATCTTGGCTGTGTTTTCAATGCACAAGGAGAGATTTGGCTTGCAATTCATCACTTTGAAAAGGTTAGTCATTAATAATTGGTACTTGGGAAGTGCTTATGTGTGCAGGGTGTTTTTACTTAGAACCAAATAATAGGCCTTTACTTCATCAGTCACTTAATCTTTGTTTCTTTGACAGCATTATAGCATTTGCTGGATGGTATATGATGTGGCAGTTTCCAGTTTTGTTTGTCTCTGAAGATTTTATTTTATTTATTTATTTTTAAGATTTTATTTATTTATTTGACACAGAGAGAGAGATCACAAGTAGGCAGAGAGGCAGGCAAAGAGAGAGAGGAGGAAGCAGGCTCCCTGCTGAGCAGAGAGCCCAATGTGGGGCTTGATCCCAGGACCCTGGGATCATGACCTGAGCCAAAGGTAGGAGCTTTAACCCATTGAGCCACCCAGGTGCCCCTGAAGATTTTATTTTTTAAAGTAATCTCTACATCCAATGTGGGGTTTGATCTCACTCATGACTCTAGGTTCAAGAGTTGCTCGTGGCTCCATCGACTGAGCCAGCCAGGTGCCCCCCCCACCCCACTGGCAGTTTCCAGGTTTGCATGGAAAATGTATTTTAGAAATTAAAAATACTTTTTTAAAGAAGGGCAACTTTAAAGAAGCAGGGTTTCTTGGTCAAAAGGCTGATTCCAGATTGGGGTAGGAAATGTACAAAATTAATCTGGAGTGCCCTGTCACACCAGAAAGCAAGGAATCTTTGATAGAGTATGTCGAGAGGACTCGAAAAGGCAACCGGAAGAGGCTCATGCTGGCTAAATATGGGACTTGAACATCAGCTGGAATATTAACTGAGATATATTTGAAACTTGTCAAATGTGTGTAAATTCATGAGTTTTTAAATATAATAAGAAGAAATTCATTTGTTACCTTTGGAAGATAAGGAGTAATTCATTTTGAAAACTGACTAAAGTAGGAAGAATAAAGCATTTGTCTTCCTTCTGTGTGAACTGGACCTTAGGGTAACCCAGTAGTTGATGGGGGAAGTTTCTATTTATAGCAGTGTTCCAGCTAGTAAATGAAAAAGGAATGATACAATCAGAGTTTTACCATTAATAGATTTAGGCGTTTATCTGTAGCAAAGAAGACGTAACCAGACACTAGGTACTTTGTGATAGAAGCAAAGAGAAGAGGAAGTGTTCTTTATGACTCTTTAATATGTTCACAATTACTCATTACCTTTACCTTTTCAGTATTTCAGTTAAAGTTTGCATTTATTACACTATAGGAGTACCTACCTCTTGCTCGGTGGTTCTCTACCTTGGTTGCACGTGAGGAGCTTATAAAAGATAGGAATTCCTGGTGCCATCTTCAGAGGGTCTGATTTAACTGGTACGTGAGAGAGCCCAGGCACCCTTTAGGAGGTGAATTCTTAATGTTATGGCCGGGGTTGAGAATCCGTGCTCTGGTTATATCTGGCCATATTTTAAGACAACTTGAGATTTATTTGGATAAAACCATTTAATGGTTAGTATCTCCTTGAAGTTATGTCTGACTGAGTGTGTAGCTCTAATTACATATCTTACTAAGGTCTTACTGAGTATGTAGACTTTATTAATGAGCTGTATATTTCCCTTTTCAGTTAGAGCCTGCTGCTGCTTCTTCCTGCTATTATGTTTTAGAAGAGTTAGGATTTTTTTTAAAAGATTTTATTTTTTATTCATTTAATTTTTAAAAAAATTTATTTATTTGATAGGCAGAGATCACAAGTAGGCAGAGAGGCAGGCAGAGAGAGAGGAGGAAGCAGGCTCTCTGCTGAGCAGAGAGCCCAATGCGGGGCTCAATCCCAGGACCCTGGGATCATGATCTGAGCCGAAGGCAGAGGCTTTAGCCCACTGAGCCACCCAGGCACCCCTGTTCATTTAATTTTTTGAGGTGGGGAGGGGGCAGACAAAGAGGGAGAGAATCTTAAGGAGGCTCCAAGCCCAGCATTAGAGCCTGATGTGGGGTTTGATCTCAAAACCCTGAGATCATGACCTAAGCCAAAATCAAGAGTTGAACACTTAACCGACTAAGCCACCCGGGCGCACTTTTAAGATTTTATTTTTAAGTAATCTCTACACCCAACATGGGGCTCAAACCCATAGTCCTGAGATCAAGAGTCACATGTTGCACAAACTGAGCCAGCCAGGCACTCCTAGAAGAGTTAGGCTAATTAAACTTGAATAAGATTGGGCCCACCGTTAGAAGTATTTAGCTCAGTAAAATTGGAGCAGACCCAGTTTAACATTTTTCCCTTCAGGACACATTGTACTCTCCCATTACACAAGTTATTTTGATAACATTGAGGTTTGTGAATAATGAGTGGGTACTAAAATAACTGTTTTTAAAAGTTTGTTTCATAATTTCTCTACCCAGTGTAGAGCTCAAACACACAATGCTGAGATTAAGAGTTGCATGCTCCGACTGAGTCAGCCAGACACCCCTATATGGGTTTGTTTTTTAAGTGAAAGAAATAAGATTTAACTATACTGGAATATGTAATTGGAGGCCTAAAATTATCTCAGAATAAAAAATTGTAATTGCCAAGTGTAATCTGAAATCTTCACTTGTCTCTAAGTAGCTGTCTTGTAATTTTTAGGCTGTCACCCTTGACCCCAATTTTCTGGATGCTTATATCAATTTAGGAAATGTCTTGAAAGAGGCACGGATATTTGACAGGTGAGAGAATGTTCTGTTTGATACATTTTCTTGAGTGTTGTATTGGCACTTGAGTCTTTGGACTAAAAGGATGAACAGTGGTCCATTGAAAGACATTTTCCTTTTCTAGTATGTTACTTTTCCCTCATCATGTCTGCTGTGTTACCTTTTATTTAGAGGCATTATTGCCTGACTTTTCATTGCTGGCTTTCGTCCAAGCCATTATCCTTCTCACTGGGAATTTATTTTGAAATTTCGTTTATTGTAAACCTGTTGAAGTGGTTATCTTTTAGACTAAATTATTTCTTTGATCTGATTCCAAAGGCTAAGTAAATCCTGACTTTTTGACCCCTCTCTCTCTCTCTCTTTTTTTTTTTTTTTTTTTTTTTTTTGTTAGGGAAGAGCTGATTTCTTATGTGGAAATAGAAAATATTTCAGTGTAAAAATACATTTTTATTAAGTTGGAATGTTGATGTGAGGTTAAGTATAGTATAGGATGAATTATAATTAATTGATATACTTTGGTATAGCTTGAATTAATTGTAACAAAGCATCCATTAAAAGTTAGTTGCATTGTGTGTGTGTGTGTGTGTTTGTATTTTTTTTTTTTATTTTTATTTACAGAGCTGTGGCAGCTTACCTTCGTGCCCTAAGCTTGAGTCCAAATCATGCAGTGGTGCATGGCAACCTGGCTTGTGTATACTATGAGCAAGGCCTGATAGATCTGGCAATAGACACCTACAGGCGAGCTATTGAACTGCAACCACATTTCCCTGATGCCTACTGCAACCTAGCCAATGCACTCAAAGAGAAGGGCAGTGTAAGACATTTATTCAGTCTATTTCTTTGTTACCTGGTGGGATTAAAAGGCTGTTTCTGTACCTATTGCTATTAAGTATCGAAGTGGTGAATTGTTTTACTTTCAAGTTTTGGTTGAGAGCATAGCAAAAATACTTACTTTCTGGAATATTTTCAGCCATTAGGCTTAATTAAGCAGTTGTTGGAATAACATCTGTGGTGGCTCTGTGCTCCTCCGTATAGGTGTTGAATAATTTGTTTCATTTTCTAGGTTGCCGAAGCAGAAGATTGTTACAATACAGCTCTCCGGCTGTGTCCCACCCATGCAGACTCTCTGAATAACCTAGCCAATATCAAAAGAGAACAGGGAAACATTGAAGAGGCTGTTCGCTTATATCGTAAAGCATTGGAAGTATGTTCAGGGTGGTGTGGCTGGATATTTTTTTCTGTGTGTTAGTAGAGGAAAGGCAGTTAAAGATTGCCATGTCATCCACCTCTTTTGTAAAAGCAGTGGTTGAATCATTCATTGAACCAGTAATTATCTAAGGTATGAATGAAGTCTTGTGTGACATTCAGGGAAGTCCCTATGTTGAGTTTGTTATTTTATGGGCAGGTAGAGCTACACGGAAAAGTTAAACTGAGTTAACAGTTCAAGAGAGGTTACAAATAAGTACATAATTTCAGTGCCTGATGGCTGTAATGGTGGGTGGTGGTTGTGGTAGGAACTTAATAAGAGACCGAGATTTTAGAAAAGAGAGATGCTGGAGTAATCGGCATAAGCTGGATGAGGAGAGGTCTTACCTCCTCACCTTTGGAAACAAGGAGAGGTAAAAAATAAAGGAAGAGGTAGAATTTGAGTCACTTGATTTTGAAGAATGAGGAGACTTGGAGAAGGTAGACAGAAATGTAGGGATATAAAGATACTTGAGCAAAGTTCTTACCGTGGTAAGTTTTTACTGCTGGTTTAGAAGTTTTTTTTAAACCTCGGATGTCATCTTGACTCTGTAGGTCTTCCCAGAGTTTGCTGCTGCTCATTCAAATTTAGCAAGTGTACTGCAGCAGCAGGGGAAACTTCAGGAAGCTCTGATGCATTATAAGGAGGCTATTCGGTAAGATCCTCACTGTCTAATTTTTTTTTCTTTTACATTTTTAAATGTTTGGCCTGTGGCATATTTGGCTTGTGTTAAGATGACTTTTAATAACCACAGACTAACATTACAGGGAGTTAAAGCTTTTTGTACTAGAAGAAGAAAATCTTCGTTTTCTCTTTTAGAATTAGTCCTACCTTTGCTGATGCCTACTCGAACATGGGAAACACTCTAAAGGAGATGCAGGATGTTCAGGGAGCTTTGCAGTGTTACACACGTGCCATTCAGATTAACCCTGCGTTTGCAGATGCCCACAGCAATTTGGCTTCCATTCATAAGGTTACTACTGTTGATTATAATATATGCATCTAAGCACCTAATGTTTAATTCTAGCAAAACTTTTAACCATCCCACTTTACTTATTTCTAGGATTCAGGGAATATTCCAGAAGCGATTGCTTCCTACCGCACTGCTCTGAAACTGAAGCCTGATTTTCCTGATGCTTATTGTAACTTGGCTCATTGCCTGCAGGTAAAGAATAACAGGCCAGTAATTGGGTTTCGGTGTGGCAATCACTTTTTAATTGTTATGTGCCACATTAATCCAACCCTGGCCAGAGACCTTTAAACGAACTGTTTTCTAAAGGGTTATCTGAAGTTATATTAGGCCAAAGTCATGTAAAATGTTAAATCTTGGAATAGGGTTTTCTGGGAAATAACTCCCCCCCCCCCCCCCCCCC
>NC_081575.1:67835895-67853569 GCF_022355385.1 Mustela nigripes | reverse complement strand
TTTTGGGGAGTTTACTTAGGCAAAGATTATTTAAAAGTTTAAATTTTGTGAGGGGGTTTTGGGAAAAAACCCCCCCCCCCCCCCCCCCACCAAGACTTTATTTGACAGAGAGAGCCAGAGAGCACAGGCTGGGGGGTGGGGCGGAGATGGCAGAGGGAGAGGGAGAAGCAGGCTCCCCACTGAGCAGCAAGACTGACATGGGGCTCCATCCCAGGACCCCGGGATCACAATCTGAGCCAAAGGCAGATGCCCGATCACCTGAGCCACCTAGGTGCCTCTGGGTAGTAACTGTTTCTTGCCTCCTCTAGATTGTCTGTGACTGGACAGACTATGATGAGCGAATGAAGAAGTTGGTCAGTATTGTGGCTGACCAGCTAGAGAAGAACAGGTTGCCTTCTGTGCACCCTCATCATAGTATGCTATACCCTCTTTCTCACGGCTTCAGGAAGGCTATTGCTGAGAGGCATGGAAACCTCTGCTTGGATAAGGTACGATTGTTTTGTCTCAATCTTTCTGTTTCATAATAAAGTACAGATACAGAAGATGACGTGAATCAGTCATATGTATGTGGTTCCATGAGTTACTTACTATAAGGTGAACACAACCCACGCTGAGAAACGAGATACCCCAGAGACACCATGTGTCAATCATGACCCTTCCATCCCCTAGGGTGGAATTCTAACAGTAGAGGACTGGTGTTTGAAAACCATGACGTTTAAGAAAAGTGTTTGGTATTTTATACTCTGCTTTGAGAATTAGAGCAGTACTTGATCAAAGATGACAGTTTGCTCAGCAGAATGGATTAGAGTGCTAGATGTAATTCTGTGTTTTAGAAATGCTTCCTTATAGAATTTTCTAAAATGCAGGGTATGTCATGCTCTGTCCACACTGCCTCGAGCTTTCTCCAAGTTTTAGATTTGCTCAAGCTACTTCTTAGGCCTCAGGAACAGGTCAGAGTATGAAGCATATTATATAAACTGCTAAGATTGGATTGAATTGGCTGTATGACTTAAGTATTCTGGGCACACCATTCCCAACAGATGGAAAGTACAGGCTTGTTTTGTTTTTTATCAGTTTTCCTAGATGAAGATTTATGTATAGATTCAACTGTACTAACAGGCATTGGTTTCTGTTGGTAGATTAATGTCCTTCATAAGCCACCATATGAACATCCAAAAGACTTGAAGCTTAGTGATGGTCGGCTGCGTGTAGGATATGTGAGTTCTGACTTTGGGAATCATCCTACTTCTCACCTTATGCAGTCTATTCCAGGCATGCACAATCCTGATAAATTTGAGGTAAGACTAGTATTTCCCTAGAGACACTATTTGTTTTATTAAAAAAAAAACAACAACAACAACAAATATTTCTGGCTTTTATCATCACCATTAGGTGTTAAGGTCAGTCAGTGTCTTTTTGAAAGATTTGAGCCAAGATTAGTTTTACATTTAATTTTAATTTTTTAATTGAAATACAGTTGACATACAATATTACATTAGTTTCAGGTGTACAACATAGTGATTCACATTCGTTCATTATGAAATGCTCACCACAGTAAGTGTAGTTACTGTCTGTTACCATATGAAGTCATTAAATGTTGACTGAATTCCCTATGCTGTACTTTTCCAGTTAGAAAACAAGTCACAGGGGTGGAGTTTGTACGTCTTAATCTCGTTCACCATTTTACCCATTCTCCTCACCTCCTCCCTCTGGCAACCACCATTTTGTTCTCTGTACTTAGGAGTCTGTTTCTGTGTATTTTTTGTTTGGTCATTTGTTTTGTTTTATAATTCCATATGTAAGTGAAACCATATGGTACTTGTCTTTTTCCGTCTGACTTATTTCACTTAGCATAATATTCTCTAGTTCCATCCATGTTGTTGTGAATGGCAAGATTTCATTCTTTTCTCTGGTTCTATTGTATGTATGCATGCGTGTATGCCAACACCCTCTGTGTATTCTTTATCCATTCATCTCTTGATGGACATATAGGTGGTTGCTTCTGTATCTTGTTAAGCTGAGGATTTTAAATACATTGTGTGCTGCCCTTCAGGTATTCTGTTACGCCCTGAGCCCAGATGATGGCACAAACTTCAGAGTGAAAGTGATGGCAGAAGCCAATCATTTCATTGATCTCTCTCAGGTAGGCGAAACTCCTACACTTCAGGCTTTAAATTTAAAACAAATAGTTAATGAAACTATTGGTGTAAAGCTTGTATTTTTCATGACCAGTATTTAACATCAGCCATTACATATGGATAATTACTGCGATCTTATATCTCTGATCATTTACATTTGTAATCAGTGTGGATTGTGCTGACGTTGCAGATGAAATCAAAATGGGATCTATTTGTGCTTGGACATAAAACTCTTCAGGAAATGCTGCCTTGGAAGAGGAATAAATAGGTTATTTAAAGAAAATAGAGGAATTCTAGGGTTCATCATGGTTCATCTGTTTTTGTGGGCATTAGCCTTTGGTTAACTTTATTTCTGTACTTGTTCTATTGTTATTTTTAGGAGCATCAATTTTATGATAAATTAAGATTGAGGGCACCTGGGTGGCTCAGTTGGTTAAGTGGCTGCCTTTGGCTCAGGTCATGATTTCTGGGTTCTGGGATTGAGTCCTGCATTGGGCTCCCTGCTCAGGGGGGAATCTGCTCCCTCTGCCTGCTGCTCCCCTTGCTTGTACTGTCTGTCTTTATGTGAAATAAGTAAATAAAATCTTTTTTTTTTAAGATTTTTTAAAATCTTAAAAAAAATAGATTTTATTTACTTATTTGACAGAGATCACAAATAGGCAGAGACGCAGGCAGAGAGAGAGGGGGAAGCAGGCTTCCCACTGAGCAGAGAGCCCGATGCAGGACTCGATCCCAGGACCCTGAGATCATGACCTGAGCAGAAGGCAGAGGTTTACCCACTAAGCCACCCAGGCGCCCAGTAAATAAAATCTTTAAACAAAATTAAGATTGAAACTTGTGGAGGAATTAATTTGCTTGGTCTAGAGGTTTTTCTTTATAGATTCTGTGGGTCACTTTGGTGACTAAAAGGGATATGCAGTGTATGGTATATCTAGTAATTGATACATGAATCATTCAAGTTCCAGCAGAAGGGTTGTGAGATCTTGTCATTTAGTAAATAGTGTGTGCCACCATTTTCAGCAATGTAGCTGTTGCTTTGGGAGTATACGTAACCCTTCCTGATGTAGGGTTACCAAGAAGCATACTGTCCTCCACATCTGGGATGTTCAGGGACCCACTGCTTATTGACTGTGGAGTCTAAACTCTTCAGCAGGGCCCTCACAGTCTTTTTTTTTTTTTTTTAATTTATTTATTTAGAGAGAGAGGGCTCAAGTTGGGGTGGGGAGAGACAGAGGAGAGAATCTCAAGTAGACTCCGTGCTGAGTGTGGAGCCCGACATAGGGATCCATCTCATGAACCTACGATCATGACCTGAGCCAAAATCAAGAGTTGGACGCTTGACTGAGCCACCCAGGCACCCCAGCCTTCACAGTCTAAGTCTGAGCACAGCCATGTTTGCCAATGCTTTTCACCTGCCATTTGCCCTCATATATACCTTAAACCAGACAGAAGTGATCTACTCAGCATTTGCAAAATCTGCCATGCACTTTACTCTGGTTCTTTATTCATTTTGTTTTCTATTGAGATTCTGTTCTGTCCAACTGCCTTATTCATCTTTGAAGGCCCATTTCAAACACCAGTCCTCTATGAAGTCTTGTTATTCATAGGTTCAATATAGAGTAAACTCCGCTTCCTGCGTATTCTTTTTCTGTAATGTTTTGGGCCCATTTTAATGGCACTTAGCCACATTTTAATGCTGCATTAATGTAATTTGTGTTACCGTGTTTTGCACCTATGACTCTGAATTCTATTTGCCATTAAAGCTAATTGAATTAGTTTGAGATTACACATAGTTCTTATTTTTTTTTTATTCCACAGATTCCATGCAATGGAAAAGCAGCTGATCGCATTCATCAGGATGGCATACACATCCTTGTAAATATGAATGGTTATACCAAGGGTGCTCGAAATGAACTCTTTGCTCTCAGGCCTGCTCCTATTCAGGTAAAGGAACTAAATAGTAATTGCTCACAATGTTTATTGAGCTAAAAAGAGTGATTTCTGCTACCCCCGACCCCCCGGTTACCTGGCATTTGAAATAACAGACATGCTTGACTTAAGAAAAAAAAAATATAGTTCTTGAAATGTACAGGGATAAAGAATTTTGAGTGTCGAATACAATATGCACAGGCACATGATTAGAGACACGCAATTCATGGTTGAGTACAAACAGTTGTTTGGTATTGTAAATTGGAAAAACATTTAACACTTCAAAAGGTAGTCTGAGATACTACATCATCTCTCTTGGCTAAAGAAGTCAACCCTTCTTGTATGTTTATTTAGTTTTGAACTCTTTTGATGAAAATTTTTAGGTTTTGGCCTGGTTTCTTTTTTCTTCTAGGCCATGTGGCTGGGATACCCTGGGACTAGTGGTGCACTTTTCATGGACTACATCATCACTGATCAGGAAACGTCACCAGCTGAAGTTGCTGAGCAGTATTCTGAGAAACTGGCTTATATGCCCCATACTTTCTTTATTGGTGATCATGCTAATATGTTCCCTCACTTGAAGGTAGGTAGAAAAACAGTGCTATGTGGATGTTGCAAAGAACTGTAGTCATTTCTTTGTTGTTGTCCCTAAGAATCCTAAAAGATTTGTCTCAAACATTTTTTGTTTTAATTAGAAAAAAGCAGTCATCGATTTTAAGTCCAATGGTCACATCTATGATAATCGGATTGTTCTTAATGGCATCGACCTCAAAGCATTTCTTGATAGTCTGCCGGATGTGAAAATTGTCAAGGTCAGAACCTGGTCAATATTGTCATTGAAATGAAGTTATCTGCATTTGGGATCTTATCCCTAATGATACATTTTGTCATTTTTTCCTTACAGATGAAGTGTCCTGATGGAGGAGACAATGGTGACAGCAGTAATACAGCTCTTAATATGCCCGTTATTCCTATGAATACCATTGCGGAAGCAGTTATCGAGATGATTAACAGAGGGCAAATTCAGATAACAATTAATGGGTTCAGTATTAGCAATGGACTAGCAACTACCCAGGTGAGGAGAGAATAGAGCATAATATGTACCACCAGGTATTCTTTTATCCCCTCCAGGAGGTATAAGCATCATTATCCCTGTTTAATAGTTGAGGAATTGAGTCCAGTGGAAATTGGCATCTTACATAGATTTGTCTCATTATTTTATTTTTTAAAAGATTTTATTTACTTGAGAGAGAGAGAGAGAGAGACAGAGATAGCGTAAGCAAGGATGAGAGGGAAAAGCAGGCTCCCTGCTGAGCGGGGAGACTGATGTAGGACTCGATCCCAGGACCCTGGGATTATGACCTGAGCCGAAGGCAGATGCTTAACCAACTCAGCCACCCAGGTGCCCCTCAATTTGTCTTATTTTAAAAATCTCTTGGATTCAGCCAGTAGCTCACTTAATGAGGGTCTACTTGGTTAACAATATGTTCTTACTCCTTGCCTGTGGCTTTCTTCTTATCAACAGTGAATAATTATCTGTACTTAATACAGTTTCTTGCTTCTGTTACTCATTCTTTTTTTTTAAATGTTTTTTTTTTTTTTTTTTTTAAAGATTTTATTTATTTATTTGACAGAGAGAGAGATCACAAGTAGGCAGAGAGGCAGGCAGAGAGAGAGAGAGAGAGAGAGAGAGAGGAGGAAGCAGGCTCCCTGCTGAGCAGAGAGCCCGATGCGGGACTCGATCCCAGGACCCTGAGATCATGACCTGAGCCGAAGGCAGCGGCTTAACCCACTGAGCCACCCAGGTGCCCCTGTTACTCATTCTTTCCCTAGTTAAGTCTTCTTTCCTTTTAAGACTTTTTTAGTTCAGATAGTTCCTCCAGGAATCCATTCCTGTCCTTATCACTAATCTGCTAATCTCACCTTTCCTGTTCTGTGCTACTTGTCTTTTCTGCTTCTGTAATACCTGGGATGTATTTTATATCCAGCACAGCATGTTATCATTGTTGTGTTGTGTATTCTCTGTTGAACTGAATTCCTTTAGGGTCCATGTCTTAGTCACAGTAATGTACTATGTGTTCAGTAAATATATATTGTATATTAGAGTGAGTATGTAGCTCTGTCAAGATTATAAGGCAAGGATTTCTCAGGAGTTAAAAGTTTTAGTGGTGTAATAGTTTATACTAAAGGTGCTCAAAATGAACTCTTTTCTCTCAGGCTAGCTTTTGTTAAGGCAAAGAAATTGATAATAGTCACTTACAGTGTGTATTGGGCTAAAAAGATGGTGTGTTTTCTCTTAATCTCTGATTAACTGCCATTTGAAATAGGACAGACATGTTTGACTTCAGGAAAAAAAGTGTATAATTCTTGAAATGCACAGGGACAAAGAATTTTGAGTTTAGAACACAATGCCCAAATGTATGAAATGTCCATGCATACTTGGAATAGTTATATAACAGTTTAAGGCAGTACCCAGATGTGTGGGAATTGTAAGGCTGTAATTAATTGTATATGTAGATACTTAAAAATAGTGATCATCAGTATGAGGAGATGCAGGAGAGATCATTTGGAGGAATAAATTTAGCCTTCAAGGGTGGGTGTGATTAGAAAAGGACATTTCATTCATTAAAAATAAGCAGAAAAGGGGTGTGCCTAGATGGCTCAGTCATTAAGTGTCTGCCATCAGCTCAGGTCATGATCCTGGGATGCTGAGATCGAGCCCCACATTGGGCTCCCTTCTCCATGGGAAGCCTGCTTCTCTTTCTCCCTCTCTTTCTGTTCCCTCTCTAGCTGTGTGTGTGTGTGTGTGTGTGTGTGTGTGAAATTAATAAAATCTTAAGAAAATAAGCAAAGCTTGCTGTTGGAATAATAAGGTTTTGAAAAGAATTTTTTGGCTTGAGTCGTAAGTTTGAAGGTGTGGAGTGGTTCCCCTCCCATTAAGATAATACTGTAACATTTTCCGTTTTTTTTTTTTTTTTTTTTGTTTTGTTTTGTTTTGTTTTGTTTTTAAGAAAGAGGCCTTTCTTTCTTTTTTTTTTTTTTTAAGATTTTATTTATTTATTTGACAGAGAGAGTTCACAGTAGACAGATAGGCAGGCAGAGAGAGAGAGAAGGAAGCAGGCTCCCTGCTGAGCAGGGATCCCGATGCGGGACTCGATCCCAGGATCCTGAGATCATGACCTGAGCCGAAGGCAGCGGCTTAACCCACTGAGCCACCCAGGCGCCCCATTTTCCGTTTTTTGACTTAATATGTCATGAATATTTTTTCATAGTTCAAATGACATAACTTTTAATGGTTATACTATTTGGCATCTGAAGGTTTCTTTCTTTCTTTATTTTTTAGATAGTTATTTGAGGGGTGCCTGAGTGGTTGAGTGGGTTAAAGCCTCTGCCTTCTGCTCAGGTCATGATTCCAGGTTCCTGAGATCGAGCCCTGCATCAGGCTCCCTGCTGGGAGCCTGCTTCCTCCTCTCTCTCTGCCTACTTGGAATCTCTGTCAGTCAAGTAAATAAATAAAATCTTTAAAAAAAAGATTATTTGAGAGAGCGTGTGTGCATGTGTGTATGAGAACAGGTTGGGGGAGGGGCAGAGTGAGGAGAGAGAAAAACCTCAAGCTGACTCACCGCTGGCCTCAGAGTCTGAAAACCCCGAGATCACGACCTGAGCTGAAATCAGAAGTCAGATGCCCAACCTGCTGAGCCACCTGGCACCCCAAGGATTCTTCATTAGTTAAAAAATACCAGATGCTGCTGGCTTTAAATATAAATGGCTTTAAATATAAACATGTATTCTTTTTCATGTTCCAGATCAACAATAAAGCTGCCACTGGAGAAGAGGTTCCTCGTACCATTATTGTAACCACACGTTCTCAGTATGGGTTACCAGAAGATGCCATTGTGTACTGTAATTTTAATCAGTTATACAAAATCGACCCTTCTACTTTGCAGATGTGGGCAAATGTGAGTATGGGTAGATTCATTATTCATGTCTAAATAACTGGTAGAGATTATGTAGACCATGTTACTAAGGCTGGCCTCCACTTCCATTCAGGAGCTGTTGTGCTCATTTCTACAAAAGAGTAGATTTTTCAGCCATTTTTGATTTTTTTTTTTTTTAAATAAAAAAATTTTTTTTGAGTGTAGTTGACACAGTATTTTTATTTTATTTTATTTTTTAAGGTTTTATTTATCCATTTGAGAGAGAGAGATGAGCGGGGAGAAGGTCAGATTCCCCACAGAGCTGGGAGCCTGATGCAGGACTTGATCCTGGGACTCCAGGATCATGATCTGAGTCTAGGGCAGTTGCCCAACCAACTGAGCCACCCAGCAGCCCTACTTTATTTAATTTATTTATTTATTTAGCAGAGAGAGAGACACAGCTAGAGAGGGAACAGAAGTAGGGGGAGTGGGAGAGAGAGCAGCAGGCTTCCCACTAAGCAAGGAGCCCAATGTGGGACTTAATCCCAGGACCCTGGGATCATGACCTGAGCCGAAGGCAGATGCTTAATGACTGAGCCACCCAGGTGCTCCTTGATTTTTCCTTCCAGTGTATAAATATCACGTTAAGAACCTTTTCAACTTATGTATTCAAAACCAGGGATCAACAAACTTTTTTTTAAAGGGCCAGATGGTAATTATTTTTGTTTTTTGTAGTTCGTACTCTGTTGCATTTGCTTAACTCTGCCATTTGGAGCAGGCAAGCACCATAGACATTATGTAAATGTAGGAGTATAAATATGTTCCATTTAAGTTTTATTTACCAAAGCAGACAATATGCCAGATTTGGCTTACAGGTTATAGTTTACCAACCCATGGTCTAAACTGAAAGCAAAAGCATCATGTCCACATCCAGCCATGTGTGACAGTCTACAAGTATTGTAGTATATGTAGGCTCAGTATTGAGCCACCCAGGCGCCCTGTTTCTGTAACTTTTATACACACAGTCACGCCTGCTTGTTTACATACTGTCTGTAGCTGTTTTCCAGTGACAAGGACAGAATTGAGTAGTTATGACAGAGTCCATGTGGTTGCAAAGCCAAAAATATTTGTTCTCTGGTCCTTTACAGAAAAGTCTGCTGACACCTGATCTTGATTAGGCACGTAGTCAGGCAAGTGTGAGCTAATCCTGTTTGTTGTGTCATGCTGGGGGATTTAAAATTTGAAATGGAAAATTTCTTGCTCATCGGCAAAAACCACTGTCAATAATGATTCCCAGAGGGCACAGCTGCCTCAGATTTTGCCAATTAGTAACTTGTTTTGTGTCTTAAGTCAGTTTTCTCTTTCTTTGAACTCTGGGGACAGCTAAGCACAACAGGAACCTGTAATTCAGTTGATCTAATTCATCTATGAGGTAAAGACAGAGTTCATCGTAGGCTGCTATCTGGGTGACAAGAATAGAGGGGTAGAATTATTAGAGCTCTATGAGAGCCTTTCTTGAGAAGGGCAGAACTGCTATTAAAAACTATTCTTGGGGCACCTGGGTGGCTCAGTGGGTTAAAGCCTCTGCCTTCAGCTCAGGTCATGATCCCAGGGTCCTGGGATCGAGCCCCACATGGGGCTCTCTGCTCAGTGGGGAGCCTGCTTCCCCCACTCTCTCCCTGCCTGCCTCTCTGCCTACTTGTGATCTCTGTCAAATAAATAAATAAAACCTTTAAAAAAAAAAAAAAAAACCTATTCTTATTTTCCCTGTTTTAGATTCTAAAGCGTGTTCCCAATAGTGTGCTGTGGCTGTTGCGGTTTCCAGCAGTAGGAGAACCTAATATTCAACAGTATGCGCAAAACATGGGCCTTCCCCAAAACCGTATCATTTTTTCACCTGTTGCTCCTAAAGAGGAACATGTCAGGAGAGGCCAGCTGGCCGATGTCTGCCTGGACACTCCCCTTTGTAATGGACACACCACAGGGATGGATGTTCTCTGGGCAGGAACACCCATGGTCACTATGCCAGGTGAGTTGCCCATAAATCATTGGAATCTTCCTTTTTCCTTTTAAAACCTCCTTTAGGGGAAACATTTTTTTAGGTGAAATTGTGTGTACTAGAAGCAGCACTTAGGGCAAGATGATAAAAAATGAGCTTTGTTCCAAATATAAGCACTTCGTTCCATTCTCTTCATCTGCATTGTATGGGGTACATAACAAACAACATTAATAACTGCTGTTTATATCCTCAGATGTGCAGTCTGTTCTCTTTTCTTTTTCTCTCTCTTTTTTTTTTTTTTTTTTCTGGGGGGTCTCGCAGGAGACACTCTTGCTTCTCGAGTTGCAGCTTCCCAGCTCACTTGTTTAGGTTGTCTTGAGCTTATTGCTAAAAATAGACAAGAATATGAAGACATAGCTGTGAAACTGGGAACTGACCTAGAATAGTAAGTAAACTTTTCCGTGAACGAATTTTATGGTAAAGGAGATAGATAAGGAAAATTTAGAGAGGATATAGATGTTACACAATGAAATCATAAAATAAGGATAATATGAAATAGGTGATTTAGTTGTATGATCTCTAGATGAGAGAACTTCTGAACTTCCATAAAAGGTAGTGATCAATAGGTGTGACTATGTAAAGAGTAAATGGCTGAATAAAAGTGAGTCAAGAAAATAAAAAGGCAAGCAAAGAGGGAAAGAAAATCTTTGTTTCTGTGTCAAATAATAATAGCTTGGCTATATAAAGACCAAAGAACATTCATATCTTAAATTCCTTAAAAGGAAACTAAACACGGAAATGAACAGACAACTCACTCAAGTAGAAATACAACTGGTTAATAAGAGAAAGTTTCAACCTCTGTAGAGGTAGAAATGCAAATATAAAATAACATTGTAGTATAGCCATTATTTGCCAGAAAATAAATATTTTTAGTATGATACAAGGGATGAGGGAGCATCCAGATGCTGGCCTTTTCATACATTTCAGACAGTGAGTAAATTGGTACAACCCTTCCTCAAAATTTGAAGAGTCTAGGGAAAACAGCCAGACCTTTGACCCTATTAGGGTGCTACATCTTCATTATAGCCTAAGGGAAAATGCCAGCATAACTTCAGTGCCCTAAGTGGGTGGGAATTAGAGGGGGGGTGGTGGTGCTTTAGCCTACAATGAAGTAGTGTTTCTCTCTTAAATGAGGCTTTTCTTTGGGTATTCTAGGTAATTTTTTTTCTTCTTGTTTTTCTGAGAAGTAGCATATTCTAGAGAGACCGCTTGGCGGTTTGAATCCACGCCCTCCCACTTATAAGGTTTGTGACCTTGGGCAAGTTAGTCTGTACGTGCCTTGCTTTTTCTATCTGCAAAATGGGGATGCATGATAGTACCTACCTTGCAGAGATGTAAGGGTTAAAAAAAAGGTGTTCCATGTAAAGCACTTAACAAAAGTTCTTGGTAAGCATTCAGAAGATGTTAAGCATTTATATTTTCAAAATCTTCATTGAATATCATATATATTTAAGAAGAATGAAAATTTTGAGCTCAGTCATTAAAAAAATTAAGGTTTGTGTCCATCATTCTAGAGAGAACTACAGTAAATGTTTTAGTTTTAGTGTATTTATTTATTTATTTATTTATTTTTTTTTAAAGATTTTATTTATTTATCAGAGAGAGAGGGGGGGAGAGAGCAAGCACAGGCAGACAGAATGGCAAGCAGAGGCAGAGGGAGAAGCAGGCTCCCTGCTGAGCAAGGAGCCCGATATGGGACTCGATCCCAGGACGCTGGGATCATGACCTGAGCTGAAGGCAGCTGCTTAACCAACTGAGCCACCCAGGTGTCCCAGTTTTAGTGTATTTAAAAAATTTTTTTGGAGCTTAGTTGATTTCATATGATACTTTTCTCCAACATTTTGTTATAAAAGTTTTCAGTCTTACAATAAACTTCTGTACCTACTGCCTAGATTTTACCGCTAACACTTTACTATCCTTGCTTTATTACGTATCTGTTCCTCTTTTTATTCCTTTAGCCATATAGCAATCCATCTTATATGATACATTTTTTTTTTTTTTTTTTTTTTAAAGATTTTATTTATTTATTTGACAGAGAGAGATTACAAATAGGCAGAGAGGCAGGCAGAGAGAGAGAGGAGGAAGCACGATTCCCGCTGAGCAGAGAGCCCGATGCGGGACCCGATGTGGGGCTCGATCCCAGGACCCTGAGATCATGACCTGAGCCTAAGGCAGAGGATTAACCCACTGAGCCACTCAGGCGCCCTTATATGATACATTTTGAAGTACATTACAGACCTCCATACTCCTGTATACTTAAGAATGGACATCCTTAGAGTTTAATATTATTTTGGAGGCAGAATTTATATACAGTGGAATGCATAAATCTTAAATTTGAGTTTTAAGACCTGCCTTTGTAACCCAAACCTGTAACAGTATATGGAAACATTATCATCACTCCGGAAAGTTCGTTCACATTCCTTCTCAGTTGGTCCTTCACACCAACCCTCAGGACAACTACTACTGTCCTGAAATTTTTTCCCCATAACTTAGTTTTGCCTTTCTAGAACCATATACAAATGAAACCATACAGTATGCACTCTATAGGTTTTTTTCATCTAGTATAATGTTGTGAGATTGATCCCTGATGTTGGCCTATATCAGTACTTCATTTTTTTTTTATTGCTGAGTAGTATTTCATTGTATGGATGTAGCACAGTTCAACCATTCTCCCGTTGACATACAGAACTTAGAAAAATAGAGCACAGAAGTACATTTATTTGAAAGGTAGCATTAATATAGTCATGGTTGGGTTGAAGCCAACATAATGTATAGCCATTTTACTAGTTCTGTCACAAAAACTTTAAAACTTTTTTATTAATTGCTTTTAAAAATGCATAAAAGTGTTCCAGCTTCTCCCTCTGAGGTAGTAATTCTCTCCATAGAAGAAGAATCCTCATATATTACATATCTCTTACATATTCAGAAGAGGAATTGAGAATTCTTTACCTGTCTGTTCCCAGTGAAGGACTGATTGCTTCTTTTCCCTATTTTGAATAAAACCATGTTCTTGGTGATAATTAGGAACACTTTTTGCTAATATCTAAGTAATTCACATGTAAGTGGAAAATTATGGCAGTAGAGATAGTATATTTCTTATCCCTTGGAGTATTTTTCCTATTTCATTAAAATATTCATAAACTGAAAACTTCATTTCACATTCGTGGCTTAGCTATTGTAAATGATGCTTCAGTGACCATCTTTGAATGGCCAGGTTTGCCTGCATCTCTGATCATTTCCTTTTGGATAGATGTAAAAGTGTTACTGATCGGTCAGAGGGTTGTTAACATTTTAGTTTCTTGACACACACATTGCTAAATCTCTTAACGAAAAGGGTAAGCAGTGTACATTCTAACTGGTACATGGGAGTAGACACGTGATTGCCAATTCTTTCTTTTAAAGGTAGAAGTGAGCTGAAATGGAGAAAGCATGGGATCTCGTGGATATACTTTTTTAGGAAAAACAATATTTTCAGAGGACGTGGAGGCGAACTTGATTATTCTAAGTGTTAGTGTTACGTTAGCTGTGATCCTTCCCTTTTTCAGCGTTGAGGTCAGTGTGGCCAGTCAGAAGAGAACACAGTGTGAAGTACAGTCATGTATTTTACCACAAAGGTGACTAGGAATTTGTGAGGGCTGGTTCTGAATTTTTCTGCTCTGATTTGTAAGCTTGGTTCTTTTTTGTTCTATTGCCTAGCCTGAAGAAAATTCGTGGCAAAGTGTGGAAGCAGAGAATATCTAGCCCTCTGTTCAACACCAAACAATACACAATGGAACTAGAGCGGCTCTATCTACAGATGTGGGAGCACTATGCAGCTGGCAACAAACCTGATCACATGATTAAGCCTGTTGAAGTCACTGAATCGGCCTAAATAAAGACTATGCACAGGAGATTGCCCCTATACCTGAGCCTCAACCTTCTGGGGAAAGGGAACTAGATAATGTACTTTTGCTTATCTGTACGGTATCATGTTGCAGATGGGTGACAAACGATAATAGAATAGCACAGCCAGACTTGCTTCCTGCGTGATAGGGAGAGACACGAGATGGGAAACTGCTGTTCCACAAGGAATCTACACAGAATTTTGCAGCAACCAGGTGGTGCATAGGTCTGGAAGGTCTAATCTCCCTTGGTCTTCCGTGGGATGGTTAGTGTGGAGGGGAGATACAGATTGTCCAGCCGTTTTGTGATTCCATGGATTGATTGAGTCTTCTGAATTAATTATTTTCTTTATACTTTGGGTATTGGAGCTTTTAAAAATGTTTGGTTTCAGGTATTTTTATTCATGTGAAGTGTATATGATTCTCTTGAGATAAGGTTTTAAGCTAAAATGTTGCTCCTTGTTTTAGTTTCTGAACTCTACAAATTAATGGGGACTTTGCTGGTGTAGTCTTTTTTATAGGTTTTATAAACCACTTGAGCCTATATCAGTCGTTTTAGTGTCTGACCTAATGTTTGGAGCTATCAGTGCTTTGTTGGTTTAGATGATGACTCAAAAAATTTTTTCTGGTCTGTTTCCCATTTCCTTCTCTTCCCTTCCCCTCCTTTAAAGTTTCTCCTATAACTCAGCTAACAAAACGAAGTCTGATTTTAAATATCCCAGAGTGTTTATCTTAAACACATCATCTGGTGCCAAATGAAAATTCTTAGGAGTGATTATTAATTATGCAGGGCATAGTTGTGGTACTGTCATTGATGATAATAATATAGATTTTTGGGGGGCCTAGTTTTGACCTATTTCACCAGTGTTTTACCTTTGACTGCCCCTCTATGCTGCTTCCAAAAGTGATAGTGTGTGATAAGATTTTTACCTTCCTTTCTCGTTTTTTTTTTTTTTTTTTTTTTTAAAGTGAGTCCTGTTCTTCCTATTTCTTTCAGCAGAAATGAAATCCCAGGTAAGTATAAGTATTCACGTATTTGATCAGTAAGTCACAGTTATCTTCGATACATTAAATAATTTTCATCAAAAAACATGTTAGAGGTAAAACGCTCTGAAGGACCAGCTATGTAAATGAGTAATTATTTTTCAGACCTTCTCGGGTATTATGTAATAATTGTCTTCTGGACTTGGTATCGAAGTCTGTACAGATCAGCCTCAGTAGTAGCAAGCGGCTTTGCTACTTGGTTTGGAGTACAAATTAGACTTTAGCCCTCCTGGAGCTTGAGTTCTTGGTATTAAAACCCATAGGAATACAATTACTGAATTTCAACAAAGGATCGAGGGCTTGAGGCTTAAATAAGCCGACATATGAATATATGTTTTGTGTTGCTGTACTGTACTTATGCTCTCCAGTAACAGATATTTTTTTGTCTGCTAGTAGTGTTCTAGATTATAATGTCTTTCCAAAGCGCTGAGGCAGTGCACCTATTCTGTAGTTGCAGCTGATGCCTGAATGTATCCTAGCTGACAAATTATTGATTAATAAGAACTTGAATTTTTGAAAGATTCTTACTGTTAACCAAAATCTGAGCAAGGAGTCTCAAATGTAATTCTTGCCAGAATTACATCTTAAATGAACTGTGTACCTTTTAAAAAATGTAAATCAAGAAACATCAGTGTAGGGATTTAATTTATTTTTTACCCGATGGAACTACCAGTCAGAGGTTGCCAGCTGGCATGGTTGCAGATAAACTGATGTTTGAAATGCACCAAACTACTTACTGTGGAATAGGAGAATATACTTCCAGTGCCCTCAAGGCTGTGACCTTACAGCCATTTTACATAGCACATCATTCCTCCTATAGGGATGAACTTTTTTTTCCTGGCACGAAAAGTAGCCGCTCTGGTTGAAGCTTTGCTTATTGTAATAGGCTTTTGTTTCCAGGTAACATGTCTGTGGAAGACTTAATTCTGAATAGAGCTATAGATATATCACTGGAAACTAATTGTTTTTTCTATTATACTCTGCTTTATCAGAAAAGTAAAACATTTAAATTGTGCTACAGAAATCCAGATGTTGTCTTGCGATCTTTAAACAATAAATGAATGATTTGCCCTTAATATGGCTGATGTATTTTGTATTCTGTGAGATTGAGTGTTGGACAGAAAAACAGGGTCACCCAGTGATGAAACTTCTATTGGAACATCTCCAGACAACTGGAGGAGCACATTTCCCTGGTGGAGCTGTGATCTTAAGAATTATTTTGTTTTCTCAGCCGGGTGTGGAAGAGGGGTGGGCTTGGGATCTGTTAGAGGATGACAAAGCCTGTGACTCCCAGCACACCCATTCATGGTGGTTTTTGTTTGGCTTACGTAATGACTGTGACTGCTCTGGCTTCGGCTACTGCTGTAGTCTTACTCTTCGTGTGAACTAGTAGTGTTTGTGTGGTGGTGGAACTCTGCCACAGGTATGAGGGAGGATATCAGAGTAGCAGGGACCAGAACAGACTTTCGCTACCTGTTTTCTCAGAGATAATAAAATAAAAATTTTCAATAATATTTCTGGGGTGCTAGGTTGGCTCAGTTGGTAGGTCATGCGACTCAATCTCGGGACTGTGGGTTCAAGCCCCACCTGGGGCATAGAGCTTTAAATTACACACAAAAAAATTTTTTCCCAGCTAATTTACCTCCCAAGCTCTGTGGGGTTTGACCCTTAAAGTCCTGATGTAGATGGGTGTTTGTTTCCTAAAAGGTGGTGGGGAAGAAAGGTGTCAGGCATCCTATTCAAAGGTTCTCACTCCTCCCCTCTTTCTGTCCTTTTCAGTCCACTTCAGCTCCTCCTGCCTCAAGTCTGTAGAAGTTGCTTGTGGATCTGGAATAAGCTTGGGTAACAAGATTTGATTCCAGTCCTAACCCTTTTTTACCTGAAGCACATGCCTCTTAATATTAATCACAGCTAATGTTCAGATTCTTTGCCCAAACCTCTGAGGCACAGTTATGTAGCTCCCATTTTTATAGAAGGGGCTTGTAGAGGTAAACTTTCAAGTTTGTTGTTTGTATAATAATGATAAGTCCCTCTTATCCAATTCCTGACTCATTCAGAAAGTACCTTTATGTATATAGGCAGTTTGGTGCTTAAGAGTTTAGATTTTTAAAAAGATTTTATTTAAAGATTTTGTTAGGGAGAATGCACGATCAGTGGGAGGGGCAGAGGGAGAGAGAGAAGCAGGCTCCATGCTCAGCCCCGAGCCTGATTTTGCATGAGGGTTTGGGGGGCGGGTGGAGAGGCTCAATCCCAGGACCCTGAGATAGGGACCTGAGCCAAAGGCAGACGCCTAGCCAACTGAACCAGCCAGGCATCCCTTAAGATTTTATTTTTGAGTAATCTATAATGCGGGGCTGGAGCTCCCATTACTGAAGTTCGAATCCCAGCGCTGGCACTTTGTAGCCGTGTGATTTCTGTATTATAATCAGTGCTAACATTGCCTACTTTCTGAGGTGTTTTAAAGATTAAATACATATAAAACACTTGGAACAGTGCCTAGCATGAAATAAATGCAATATTATTGATATCTCTACATGCACGGAGGTTTTGTGTTCCGTTTGGGCACATGCTTAAATTATGAAACTTAACGGGCGTCTGCTGGAGAAACGACATCGTCTAGAAAGCATTTACTTCCCGGTTTGTTTTTCTTTCTTTCTTTCTTTTTTTTTTAAAGATTTTATTTATTTGACAGATCACAAGTAGGCA
>NC_081575.1:67834275-67835795 GCF_022355385.1 Mustela nigripes | reverse complement strand
CAGGCTCCCTGCTGAGCAGAGAGCCCTATTTGGGGCTTGATCCCAGGACCAGGACGCTGAGATGATGACCTGAGCCGAAGGCAGAGGCTGAGCCACCCAGGCGCCCCTCAGTTTGTTTTTCTTGGTGTGCTCGGAGTGAGTGCCGAAAAGCTTCAAGTAACCAACCCCTCTATTTCCAGGGTCTGGAGGGTTCTGGAAGTAAGTGTTGCCAGGTGCTGTTGCATTGGTGCCTTGTTCTTATTTAGGGGTCTAGGTGGCTTTCCCCTATACCCCCTAGCTCACAGTAGGTGGGGCAGGCAAACAAGCTTAGAGGTTTGGGCGATTTCTGCAAGGAACGGGGCTTGCTTTATCCACATTCGCACAAAGATGAAGCTTTGGGGAAGATTCAGCCCAGTTCTTCTGTGTCACCCGAAAGTTAATTAAGGGATCGGCAAACTACAGAAGTCGGCTCGGGGACTAGAGCTCGGCGCGAAATAGCGCTTTCTGTGACAAAATAAGCAACACCCGTGGAAGTGATAGACCTGACTCCGGAAGCACTGCAGCTGGGCGCCAAATTTGAGTTCCTGGGCGCGAAGTTTAAATTTGCCCCGTCACCACACACCACACTGTGATAGGTGGGTACAGGGAGTATGAGAACAACAAAGTTTAAATTTGCCCCGTCACCACACTGTGATAGGTGGGTACAGGGAGAACGAGAACACGTCAGTTCCTATCCCCCCACCCCCCACGTTGAGCCCGGGATCTATAAAAGGTCTCGCGCCTGGCGTCCCCTCGCAGTTGCTCAGGAGCTCCCTTGGCATCGACCACCAGCTGGAGGTAAGCGACGATCGGCCACGCTAGAGGCGCCCGGAGCAGGTAGGCGGCTGGTGGGGCTTAAGTGGTTACTGAAGCGGGAACAGTCTTGAAGCTCATCCTAGTTGAGCGGGCTTAATTAAAATCAAGACCGCCGCATGCCCGGACTATGAACCTTGGGACTGAGATTATGGCAGAATGTTTTGCCGACTTCTACTTTAAAAAAGGCTTTTGGAAAAAGCTATTTTAATTTTTTCTTAGCAATATTAGCTCCACTGTAGCGAAGATGAGGAAGGGGGGTTGTGGAGATCCCATTGGGGGCATGAGGGAGAAGGGGCTTGGGTACGTGGTGTACGGTTGTAGGTGGGGGTCGTCTAGGCCTGAGCAGTGGAAGAACTGGCTGAGATTGCAGAGTAAGGGGAGGTGGAGGGCTGGTGAGGGCGTGGGGGTGTTAGATGCCTGATTCCGGAAGGCTGGCGGGCAGATTGAGGTGGGAATGAGGGTGGAAATGTGGGCAGATGGAGGGTGGGTAGGAGTGCGTGCAGGGAGTGGGGGGTGCAGGGTGTGTGTGTCTGATCCGATAGCTGCGGTGAGAAGGTTGTAAGGGCCTGGTGAGTGGAGGTTTTGAGGCCGGATTGGCGTATGACTGGTTGCCTGGTTGCGGGCAGGCTGGCTGGGGGGCTGAGCTGGGAGGAGGTCTGGACCTGTTGGTGTAAAACCTCTGGGTT
>NC_081575.1:67794637-67834175 GCF_022355385.1 Mustela nigripes | reverse complement strand
TGGTGCAAGACTGGCTGGGGGCGGGGTCTGGGCCTGTTGGCTCTAAGACCTCGTGGAGGTGCAGGCAGGAGGCGGGGGCAAGTGGAGGTGTCGAGACCTAATTGGTGCGGGACTGGCTGGCCCCGGAAGTCTTGGGGGTGGGGTCTTAGCCTCTTGGTGTAAGGCCTCCTGGGGACCCAAAGGGGGAGTAGGGGTGTCTTGGCGGGGTAAGTGAAGGTTTTGAGGCTGTATTTATGCAAGGCAGGCTGAGGCAGAAACCTAGCATAGGGAGATAAAGGCATTGGGGCAGGGTGGAGAGCAGTTGGGGATGGGGGTGACCTGGTCCCATGTAAGACCATTGGTGCGTGGGTACAGTAAAGGGATGGGGAGAGTAGAGGTTGGCTAATGGTATGTAGTGGGCTGGCCTATGTAAGAGTGCCTGGGAATAGGAATAGAGAGGTGGAGGGATGGCAGAGTGTAGAGGGGTCAAAGCCAGATAGGTGGAAGACTCTGGGGCTTGAGGTTGGAGTAGGGAGAGGGAGTAGAGAGCAGGTGTGGGGAGAGTGGTGGGCCAGTGGCGATGGGGGTAATGGGAATCCCTTTTGAGAGAAGATACTCATGGGCCAGGGCCTAAATGGGGATTAGTGCATTGTAAATCCTTACAATGGGGAGAAAATTTCTCTGGGGACTAATAAATGAATGGATTACCCTGGTGCATCGCTATAAGATGCAGTTGAAGTTACTGCCATGTGCTTTGGGCTTTCTGATTGGTCTGCAGAGAACCTTGGCAGGGCATGGTGGGAGAGGGTGTTGCTCTAGTTTTCTCCAGCCAGGAGAAGCCTGCAACAAACATTTAAATACATCTCGTTTCACAGTGCAGAGCTTTGGCCTCAAATTAGGGTGAATAAGCTGCTCAAAGATAAATGCAGAATGTAGAAATGTTTGTTCCGGGGGCACCTGGGTAGCTCAGTCAGTTAAGCCACTGACTGGATCTCATCTCAGGTCTTGATATCCGGGTTGTGAGTTCAATCCCCTGTGTTGGGCTCTATGCTGGGCATGGGGCCTACAAAAAAGAGAAAAGAAGTGTTGGTTCTGAGTTTTGGTGTTCTTTAAAGAGTATATTTTTGTTTTGACTGTAGACATGGACATGTCAGAAGAAGCAGCTGGCCAATCTAAGATCCAGGATGATGATTGGTGAGACTTGAAAAATTCTGTTTTCTCTTAGTGTAGTTATACTTGTGCTGGCCAAATGACTTTCTCAAAAAGTGTATGTTTCTTTCGAGTCTGTGGAGTGTATAACTTGGTTATAGAATGAATTGTAAAAAGGAACCTTAGAATCATATAGGAATCCAGCCTCTTAATCAATGCACGAATGCTGTTATATATATAACGTCTCTGTTAGTGCCCAGGAGCATAAAACTCCATGAAACAACATAGTGCATTGTTGAATATGTGTAATTTCTAGAAAGTTCTTCATTTTAGTGAACTTAAAACTTGTCTTAGGTGCTTCTATCCCATTGTTCACTGTGCTGCCCTCCAGAGGTACACAGATGAAGTGTTTATCTTCTCCATGATAAGGGGGTATTTTAAAATCATTGTCTTATCTCTGAAGTCCTCTCTCTCTCCCTCGGGGGACACTGCCTTGATTTCCTCCACAGATAAGCATGTAAGCTTATAATATGGGAGAAAGCAGAAACCATAGAACAGAGAGTCTGGAAATCGACCCTAATACCCAAATATGAAAACTTAGTTCATGATAATGACATTTCAAATCAGTGGGGAAAAGATGGATTCATCAACAAATAATTTGAAGATAATTGGCTAACCATTTGGGAAAAAATGAGAATTGGATTCTTCATCTCTCCTTACGACAAAATAAATTACACATGGGTAAAATATTTAAAAATAAAGGAAATCATTAAAAATGTTAGAAAACAGATTTCATTTCCAATAATTTTGGAGTGGGGGAAGCCTCAGTTTGATATCAAACAGAAGTATAAAAATGACAAACTGGAAAAGTATTCACATTACCCATGATAAAGTATTGTTATTCTTCATCTACAAAGAACTTTTACAGGTCAACAATTTAAAAAAAGGTGAACACACATATGGAAAATGGGCCAAAGATATCAGAAGATAGTTCTTAGGGGAAAAATAGTGTTGGCCCATAGACATTAAAATTTATTCACCTTTACTTATATTTAATGAAAAAAAATTTTCATGAGATACTGTTTTTCATATATCAGGTTGGCAAAATTTTAAAAAATGATAATAACTGGAGTTGGTGAATTTGTAGGAGAATAGGCAATTTCTTATAGTCATTGTGGGAATATAAATTGGTGCAACATTTTTGCAGGGCAATCTGGAAATATCCAAATTGTAAATGCCCATGTCCTTTGACCCAGTAATTACTAGGACTTTTTCTTTCCCTGTTAGAAGAATTTTATTTAATTTTCTGTGTGTATATATATATGTTCACATACACCAAAGTGCGTAAATGTGGTTATGTCATATATTCCTTTCTGTGTGTTTACATTTAGTTGCTCTTGACTCCTTTTCCCCTTCTCCCATGTCCTTTCTTCCTATAACTCATATTTATTTCATCATATGTAGACATGTACAGGCTGAAACTTTGTCTTGGTTCAGTTCTGGGAACGAAGGATGTATGATTGAATTACACGTCCACAGAGAAATACACACAAGGATGTTCATGTCCAATTTGGAAAAAGTTTAAGTGACCTAAGGGTGTAGTTGAATGAATTATTGTTCGTCCAAAAAAAATGGTAAGAATTGTATGTTCTGGTAACGGAAAGACTACTAAGATACGTGAAGTGAAAAACTTACAGTGACAGAAAAATCTGTGTAGCATAATACTATTTATTTTAAAAGATGTGTGCACTTGATTTGTGCTGGTATGTGCTTATGTTTAAGAACTTTCCAGAAGAATAATAAGACACATTGTTTATTCCTGGTGAATGGGACTCTTGGAGGAACAGGGACAAAGTGTTCCTCTCCCTCTCCTCTTTCCAGTGTTTTTTAATCACTCAGAAAGCTATCTGGTAAACATTATAACATTGATAGTCATTAAAATGGAAGAGGGAATTAGCAAAAGAATGCAGCAAATAAACATTGGAAGATACGCATCGTAAGTAATAAAAAGAAATGAAAATTTCAATGTTATTTACCTACTAAATTAGCAAATGAAAAAAAATTATCCTGTTATATTAATGCTCCTGAACCGTGCACTGATCTAACCCTTTGCAAATGATTAAGCAAATATACCAAGAGTCATAAAATTGGTCATGTTTTTGATGACTTTGACGTTTGGGAATCAACTTTATAAATCTACTTTATAAAAGTAATTAAATGGACAAAGATGCTTGTTGCAGGATTCAGCTGAATAATTAATGTGTGTTTTCAAATATGCACAGGGTAAAATTCTCAGCTCTCCCGCTGACTCTCATTCTCTTGCCCCAAATAATGCCCTGGGCGGGTGGTTGGCATTAGTTCTCCTGAGAAGTAAGCAGGCGGTCTGCATTATTAGTTCTCCCCTTGCAAAGCTGGTTAACAGGAGTCCTTCCTCTAGCATTTGATGAAGAATCGAGAGACCCAAGTTCTGGAAACCACAGCTGGGATAGACCAGATCCTGGAGTTCTAGGTGGAGGTGGCCCTTGAGGCTGGATATTGACTGGCCAGTCTCCCCACCCACCCTCGCTGCAAGTCGGGGCCACTATGTCTTAGGACCTGGGCACTGTGTTTTCATTAATGCAGATGACTGGTTTTGTGTGTGTGTGTTTGTTTTTTCTTTGGGCTCACTCAGTACCTCACATAACCTTCATGTAAGGTTCATGTAAGTGGCATGTGTAATTAATTTTTTAAATGGAGAAACTTATTGGTGAGATCTTTCAGGCCAAGTCTTTTTTTTCCCCCCAGGCCAAGTCTTTTAAAAATAAGGTTCTATGGGGGTGTGGGTGGGAGGATGGAAAATAATAAAAGGGACCCTTTTTGAGATTCATTCATTCTTTTATTCAGCCCAATAGTTGAGTACTGACTTCCGAATCCTTGTATGGTTTACTGTCTGGGATGGGAGATAGAAACATGTAAAGAAGCAATTACGGTATAGTATGATAAATGCCGCAATGTGGGAGAGGTACGTGATCCTGTAGGAGGGCAGACATTATCTTACTTAATTTTCATAGTAGCTGTATGAGGTAAGTGGTTCTTTTTTTAAAAAATCTATTTATTTTAGAGAGAGAAAGTGGGGGAAAAGGGGCAGAGGGAGAGGAAGAGAGAAAGAATCTCAAGCAGACTCCTTACTGAGTGTAGATACTGGCAGGGGCTTGATCTCATGACCTGGAGATCATGAACTGAGCTGAAATCAAGAGTCCAGTGCTTCACTGACTGCACCACTCAGGCATCCCAAAATGAGTGGTGTGTGTGTGTGTGTATGTATGTATGTGTGTGTGTGTTTTACAACTGAGGCCCAGGAACTTATTTACAGAAGTCTAGGTGAGAGGCAATGGTGGCATAGAGTAGGGTGGTAATAGTAAAGTTGTAAGATTTTATTTATTTATTTGATAGAGAGAGAGAGAGAGATCTCAAGTAGGCAGAGAGGCAGGCAGAGAGAGCGGGGAAGCAGGCTCCCAACTGAGCAGAGAGCCTGATGTGGGGCTCGATCCCAGGACTCTGAGATCATGACCTGAGCTGAAGGCAGAGGCTTAACCCACGGAGCCACCCAGGCGCCCCTGAGACTTTTTTTTTTTTTTTTTTAAGATTTTGTTTATTTGACACAGAAAGAGAGCACATGCAAGGGAGTGTCAGGTAGAGGGAGGAGAAGCAGGCTCCCTGCCAAGCAGAGGGCCAGATGCGGACTCGATCTCGGGACCCTGGGATCATGACCTGAGCCGAAGGTAAATGCTTAATGACTGAGCCACCCAGGTGCCCCAATTCTGAGACTTTTTCCCCCACAGTTTTGAAATTGGGATCCATTATACATTTGATAGTTTGTCATCATTTGGTAGTGGTTTTTTTTTTTTCTTTCTTAGTGGTACTTGTGCTTAGACAAGATGAAATGTATTACAGGGGCACCTGGGAGGCTCAGTTGTTAAGCGTCTGCCTTCTGCACAGGTCATTATCCCAGGGTGCTGGGATCGAGTTCTGCGCCGGGCTCTCTGCTTGGCGGGAAGCCTTCTCCCTCTCCCACTCCCCCTGCTTGTGTTCCCTCTCTTGCTGTCTCTCTCTGTGTCAAATACATCAATGAAAATCTTTAAAAAAATAAAAGAAATGTATACTAGAAGTAGAGCCAGCAAATCTTGCTGATGGATTGGATGTGTGATCAGGAGAGGAATTAAGGATGACCCCTAAGTTTTTAGTCTGTGTTACTGGGCAGATGGTCGTGCCATTGACCAAGATTGGTCAGTCTCCTATAGGAACAGGATTGAGGGAAGAAAACGAGAATAATGTACTGGCTATGTGACATTTCAAATGCGTATTAAATGTCCAAGAGGTTACTCAGACAGTTGGAGCTCAGTGGAGAGTTGGAGGCTGGAAATATAAAATTGGGGGATGTGGGGTCTTAGGATAGTAGAACAAATGATCCAGGATAGAGGGGACGATAGTGCAACACAGAATGGAAAATTGGAGGAATAAAATCCTTGAGAAGGCGGGAGGGGGATGAGATCCAAAGTGTAGGGGAGGGTTTGGCCGGAGGCGGTGGTGCGAACACTGTGTTCATTGTTAACTATAAAGAAATAAGAGGGTTGGGGGTAGTTGCTGATAGGCTGGTAGATTTGCTGGTGGGAGGATGAGGCAGTTCCTGTCTGATGGCTTTATTTTCCCAGTGACTTAGGAGACAAGGTCATTAACAGAGCAAAAGAGGTTTCCACAGTTTGAAGGCGGAAGGACTCCTGAAATACATAATACGAGGGGCGGAGGACTGGTTTCTCACTGATCAACCAAAGTCCAATTAGTAGTTCTGGTGGCCTGGCCACTGACTAGTCTTTTTTTAGCCCAAGATACTTTTTTGTTTTTAATACGACGAGATGGAGGAGCAGAAATACTGTATTTTAAAAATTACCAGGGGCGCCTGGGAGGCTTGGTCAGTTGAGCCTCCAACTCTTACAGCTCAGGTCATGATCTCGGGGTCCTGGGATCGAGCCCCACTTCAGGCTCTGTGCTCACAGCGTGGAGTCTGCTTAAGATTCTCTTCTCCCTCTAACCCCTCTGCCCCATTTGCACATACTCTCAAATAAATTAAAAAAAAATCTTGGGGCACCTGGGTGGCTCAGTGGGTTAAAGCCTCTGCCTTTGGCTCGGGTCATGATCCCAGAGTCCTGGGATCGAGCCTCGCATCAGGCTCTCTGCTTGGCAGGGAGCCTGCTTCCTCCTCTCTCTCCTCTCTCTCTCTCTGCCTACTTGTGATCTCTGTCAAATAAATATATAAAATCTTTAAAAAAAATCTTTAAGAAAAGAGAACCAAGGTCATGTTTTTGACCCATACCTGGGAAACCATACACCCAGCAAGAGGGTTTTTTTTTTTCTCCGATTAAAAAAAAAATTGACTCTGAAACCAATAATACATTATATGTTAATTGAATTTAAATTACAAACATGGAAAACAAATTTGAGGTCTACTCCTGAGTAAGTCCAGTGTACAGTGACAGATACATGAGCGGGAAATTGAACCAAGGGGGGTGAGCCAGCATGTATCTTGAAAAACAGAAAAAAAATATTTTCAATGCAATATTATAACCCAATATAAAAATATTATCCGTCCAATATATTGTTAATCTGATATCCAATCTCAAGGTTAAAATGAACACCCTCAAGAAGCGGCGAAGGTTAGCTTGATGCAACTATTAGGTCCACCTTTAGTGCTTTTTGGTTTCCTCTTTGAGCTCTGTGTCACACTAAGATAACCTATGATTAGGTCCTATGCAGCAGCCTGGTACATTACGGGGGTGGGGGGACAGAGAAGCAAGGGACCCAGCATCACTGTTCACTGCAGGGAGCAGCTGCAGCTGGGGCAATCCCCCTTCGTTTGCCCCCCAAGAAATGGATTTCAGCGTTTGCCAATGTAGCTAGACCACAGTTCCGGTATGTAGGCCCTCTTTTTTTTTTTTTTTTTAAAGACTTATTTATTTGACAGAGATCACAAGGAGGCAGAGCAGTATGCTCTGCCTGCTGGTGGGGGGGACAGGGGGATCAGACTCAGCAGAGAGCCTGATGTGTGGGGCTCGATCCCAGCATCCTGAGATCATGACCTGAGCCAAAGGCAGAGGCTTAACCCACGGAGCCACTCAGACGCTCCAGTAGGCTCTCTTCAAACCAGTAAAGCCCTACAAGGCGGACCTCCTCCCTCTTTGGTCCTTTTGATTTTTACCTGTAATCTCTTCATCCATGAGTCCTTTCATGGGTGTCCCTTGTCTCAGAAATCACTTTCATATCTTTCTTTTCCTCTTTTTCTTAGATTTACTTAGTTATTTTAGAAACAGAGAGAGTGGGTGTGGGGAGAGGGAGAGGGAATCCTCAAGCAGACTCCCCTCTGAGTGTGGCAACCGCCTTGGGCTCAATCTCACAACCCTGAGATCATGACCTGAGCCGAAACCAAGAGTTGGATGCTTAATGGACTGAGCCTCCTGGGCGCCCCCCCGCTTTCATGTCTTTCATAGAAATAGATCACTTGGCAGAAAATAGGCTTCTTGCTGGTAGCTGATGATACTCAACGAACATCCTTCCCCTATTTTTGATTCTGTGGTAGACTGAGCAACTTGTCACTCCTAATTTTTCTTCACCTCCCCTGCTGTGATCTTAATTTCCTAACTCCCTAAAACTTTTCATGCATGTCAGAAGCTCTGGTGGGTGGTTCTCTCCATGCGAGATCCTCTGCTCATGGACTTGCGAACGATGTTCATTGGCCTTCCTTTATAACAATGCATATCTCATTTTTCACAGTTGCATTCTTACTGTGGACTCAAGCAGTGATGAAGAGTTTGAGCCCTGTAAGTAGCTTCCCTTCAAAGTGGTTATTTCCGTTTCAAGGTGTAACAACCCTGTCTTTGTGAAGATGACTGAAATGTGGTTTGGGACATTTGGTGTGAGCTGGTCCAGGGTCTGTCTCCTCTAAGGTCTCTCTCCACATTGGTGAGATGAAGGTCATTTCCCTGCTATTAGGAGCAGAGGCAGTTCTTTGTGCTTGGTTTGCCACCTTGACCTTTTTCATTCTAGGCATCCTGACTTTTATTTCCTCTCTAGCTCACATAGGGTGGGGGGATATAAGCCTCCCAACGATTTTAACCAGCCCTAACTTCTGGACGTAGGCTTTAGGGAGTTAAAGATGTGGGTAATTATCCTCTTTCAAATGCTTCCTGACACACTCTTTCCTTCTCTGATTTAGTTGGAACCAAAAAGAAGGAGCAGAAAAGGAACTTTAGGTGAGTAGGAAAATTAGCGACATTTGACATTTGTTGAGGAATGATGTTGTGGGTAAGAAGATTGACAAATAAACAACACATTTCCTCTCTGAGCACTATGTTCAGGATCATAGTAGGTATCTGATCTCACAGCCAGGTTCAGAGTATTAGATCTTTTTGCCAGGCCTGTTATCTAATTGGTCACTTTCTTTCTCGGAATGTCTTTGTGATTGATTTGTCCACTAATTTCCACTCTCTACTCCTCAGGCCCTTATGGGCCCATGTGCCAGACTGTAGGAGGTGCTAAGAAAATTTTCAGGAATAAATCCAAAATAGGATGCTAGGTAACTGATGTTTCCATGTTGACTCCTCGAATTACCATAGCAGGTGTGCTGAAACATGATTTACATAATGGCAAAATTCACCCTTTGAGGTGTATAGTTCGGTGAAATTTGACAAATTTATGTGGTAGTGTAAACATTTCCACAATCACAGGAGATGCAGGATCTTTTCATCACTGCCATTTACATTTTATTTTATTCTTTAATTTTGAAATTTCTGTGTTTTGACAAAATTTTTATATTTATTTATATATTTATTTGTGAGTAAAGCAATATAAGTTTATTAAATGAAGAAAGAAAAAGCTCTCAAGAATGAGAGGGGTCCCAACAGGGTTGCCCTATTTTTTTATTTTTTATTTTTATCTTTCTGAAGACTTTGTTGTTTTTTATGTTCGTTTGTTTTGTTTTTAAATAATCTCTACACACAACATGGGGCTCGAACTTTGAACCCCAAGATCAAGAGTCACTTGCTCCTCCGACTGAGCCAGTCAGGCACTCCCTACAGTATTTTTGTTTGTAATTGTAAAAATTTTTAATTTTAATTCCAATATAGTTAATGTGCAGTGTACTATTAGTTTCAGGTGTACAATAAAGTGATTCAGCACTTCTATCCATCATCTGGTGCTCATCATGGTCATCATTTAGGTTTCAGATGCTTTATTGTAGTTTCTTTGTGGCTTCCAGTATTGTACCTAATAAAGTCCTTACTTGATAATACATTTAAATGTCCAATTTTTAAATAGAAAAGTTGGTTTATTCCTGCCTCCAAGGGATAGATGTTGAACAAATACGTAGAGAAAATCTGTTTTAATGGGCCTGCCGGGAATGCCCACAGCTCTTGGTCTAGTTCCTGGAGGCTACTATAAGTGGGATATTGGAGGAAGGGTGAAACTGGGGAAGGAGGGGGCTTTCCGCTTTTCAGTTTTCCTTGAACTGAGTTCAGTTTTGGGCCTGTGTAAATGGAGGGGCCTGTAGGCAGGGCCGATCCTCAAAACATTTAACGACCGTTTGAGTACAGACGGGGATCAGTCAGGATGACTGCCAGACCCGTCAGAACAGACGCGATCAATAAACACTGGGCAAGGCTATTCCTGCACGTGTGGACTGCAAGTCAGCCCTACCCATGGGATTCCAGGTAGGAAGTTAGAAATTGTGGAGCTGGAAGTCAGGCACACAGTTGGGCTGGATATAATGGCTTGCGTTGGCAGATAGGTGACATGCATGCAGTCCTTAGGAATTGATTAGCTTGGTGTGAAGGCACTGTGGAAAAAGCCTGGGAGTGAGCTGAGGAAGAGAGGTTAGTGAGAAGGAGTGGACAGAGGCGCAGGAAGAGAACCAAAACAGAACAGTAGCTTGGAAATCCCAAAAAAGAGTTTAAAGGAGAGAGTGACCAACAGTAGAGCCAAGGCGCCTCAACCTGGCAGCTTAAATGTGAATATGGTAGAAGTGGATTAGTGGATTTGTGACCGTAACAGGTAAAGATAAAGGAAAATGGCCACTAACTGTTAGAAATTAACATTTGCCTAGTCCATTTTTGCCCTGCACCAGAACTGTTGGCATACATGCCTTCGGACAGCCTATTTCACTCAGTACTTGACAGATAGCTCCTTTCGCCAGGATAGAGCCAGATTTAGTGATTTGGTTGAAAGATGGAAAATCAGGAATAATTATTGAGTAGTTCTGAAGAAGGGGAATGGCAACAGAACGTTTTCAGGTGCTCATGTTCATGGTGGAGGCGTTAGGAAAGGCCGTGAAAAGAAGACCGTAGTGCTGACGTTTCACTGTTGTTTTTACTTGTCTCCTCACTCAGCTATGTGGTGATTGACTCTGACTCTGAAGACGAATACTTCAGTAATAATGTCAGAGCTCACATATCTGACATCAGCAGCGAAGGCAAGTATACTCGTAATGGAGGGAAGTCGCTGAGATCGGCATCCCTATCACACAGTGGTTTTAGGGTACGCGTCAGGATATGCGTCAGCAAACGTTCAATTCTGGCACTCACTTAGTAGCAGGTGCCACCATTTCTTCCCTCGTGGGTGCTGGATGTGGATATGGCCGGATTCCCTACACACACCCCCTCCCTGGTGAATTTCCAAACATAGCAGCAACTGTTCTAGGCTCTTTAGACCTTGGTCATCCCCCTCCATAGAGTTCTGGCCACCTACATACAGGGTTCCTCTCCTACCTATATATAGGGACCAGGGCTGGGGAAGAAAGGAGCTGACACTAGGAAGGTATGAAGGCTGCTCAGCTCCCCTCTCCACCCTATCCCCGCACCCATCCCCGCCATTCTTTTCCTCCTCCTCTGTGTGTGGGAATGACAGAGAGAGGGAAGGGGAGAGGCGCGGGCCTATTCTTTCCAGCTGGGGAGAGACTTAGCTAGGTGATGGTGCTGAGTCAGCCCACTGTGACTTCTCGGGGGAGCCCTTACTTTCTCCAGCTAGCTCTTTGTCTTTGCCTTTCCCCATTCTGCGTATATTTTCTGGAGATTTCTGTCCTTCTTGGAGCCCATATCCCACAGCAGTTCTTTGCCCCTGTGGTTTCAGAGGCTCTTTTAAAAACCTTTCCAGAGGCAGGGAGCTATACCTGCAGTTTGGAACCTATTCAGTGGTGGAGGGGGGTGAAAAGTAGGAAGATGAGGAGCTTTTTCTTTTTAATTTTAGATTTTATTTATTTACTTAATTATCTGAGAGAACAGGGGAGGAGCAGAGGGAGAGAGGCAAGCAGACTTCTCACTGAGTGTGGAGCCTGATGTGGGGCTTGATCTTACAACCCCCGAGATAATGACCTGAGTCAAAATTAAGAGTCAGATGCTTAACAGACTGAGCCACCCAGGTGCCCCAAGACTAGGAGCCTCTTCTTTGGCCTTAGGGATGGTACTTTATTGATCTTTGTTCACTTCTGACAAAGATAGGGCATGACCCATAGGCCTCTCCTTAAGGTACCTGCACCCTTAAAGTGCTGGCTGCTTCTTTGCTAACTACCAAAGAGCTACCATTGGCCAGAGTTTCCTGGCTAACCTGCGTTACCAGAGCAGGGAAAGGAGAGGTGGCTTGCAACCCTAGTCTGCTACTGTTCTGCTAGCTGTCCCCTCTCAATGATTTTTCCTGTGGTTTTTGTCTTTCTCTGACTGACTTCACTTAGCATGATGCACTCTAGCTCCATCCACGTCAGAGAACAGTATGGAGGTTCCTCAAAAAGTTAAAAATAGGGGTGCCTGGGTGGCTCAGTTGGTTGAGTGGCTGCCTTTGGCTCAGGTCATGATCCTGGGGTCCCAGGATTGAGTTCTGCTTCGGGCTCCCAGCTCCGTGGGGAACCTGTTTATGTTCTCTGTCAATCTCTCTCTCTCTCTGATAAATAAAATCTTTAAAAAAAAAAAAAGTTAAAAATAGACCAACCCCACAATCCAGCAATTGCACTCCTAGGTATTTACCAAAGGATAGAAAAATACAGATCCGAGGGGGTGCATGCACCCCAATGTTTGTAATAGCACACTCAACAACCAGATAACAGATTCTTTTTTTTTTTTTTAAGATTTTATTTATTTATCAGAGAGAGAGGGGGGGAGAGAGCGAGCACAGGCAGACAGAATGGCAGGCAGAGGCAGAGGGAGAAGCAGGCTCCCTGCTGGAGCAAGGAGCCCGATGTGGGACTCGATCCCAGGACGCTGGGATCATGACCTGAGCCGAAGGCAGCTGCTTAACCAACTGAGCCACCCAGGCGTCCCCAGATAATAGATTCTTAATGTGATTCTGAACGTCCCTGTTTCCAGCTTGCTTCATTTGTGCTCGATAATCTGAAGTTGAGTGTGCGGGGTGGGCAGAGGGAGTATATGAATATGTGACCATGTCTCGTGAATTTCAGATGAGATTCTGGATGTGTTATCAGACACTGAGGAGCACCCTGCCACCAAGGAGCCACCAATAGTTATTACTGATGATGACAGTGATTTTGAGGGCCCTGTGCTTATAATAGATGAGGATTCGTGTGATCAGGGCCAAACTGCCTCAGAGGAAAAAGAGATGGAGGTCTTCAATGTCTCCCAAAGTGGTTCCTCTCATGATGCTGGGGAGCTGAATCTTGGTGAAAATCTGGGCCAGCCACCACGAGGTGCCGAAGCCGAGGTGGAGATTGCAGATGACAAGCCGGCACCTGTGGTGGAGCAGCCACGGAAGAGGAAGAGTAAGACCAAGAATATATGTGTGACACCTGGTAAGCCGGTCACCTCAAGGACACCCAACCTCCTGAATCCGCCCTGCTCTCCCCTCTCCCTGTGCACCAGCCAGGCCTGCTTTGCCCTTGAGAGGTCTGTCCTGCCTACTGACCTTGGGCCTTTCAGCAGTTTCCTGGTGGCTAAGGGAGATAGCCATCCCAGGCAAAAAGATTTTTCTGGAAGTGGGGGAGGAACACCTGTGTCGTAGAAGCTGTTGTTCCCTCGATCTGGCACATTTTCTCTCTGTGCTTTTCATCCTAAGGAGATGCCATTTTTCTTGGGACCCAGCCCAATTGTCAGTTCCTGTAGGGAGCCGGACATCAGAGAGGCTCCTCCCTCCTGGGTTCCCAAAGTTCTCAGAGCCTGTCCCTGCTAAAGCACTTACCCAGCTGTCTTATGATGTGTTTCTGAATCTGTCCCCCACCCCCCAGTGGACGATGAGCCTCTGGGTGGGAGGACTCTTCAGTTTTAAGTCTCTCCCAGGGTCTAGCTTGGTATTCGGCACATAGTCGATGTTTAATACTTTTTTTCAGTAAACAAATGAATGACACTGCTGTTACAGAAGTCTCTGGCTACAGCGGTCAGCAGTAAATGGGGGCTAACCAAAGACACACAGGCTGGACTTGTATGCTGAGTGAAGGTCTACCCTAGAATCTGAGATGCTTCCTTGTATTGTTTTTTTTAAGATTTTATTTGAGAAGAGAGAAAGGGACAGGAACAGGGGCAGAGGGAGAGGGAGAAGCAGGCTCCCCGCCAAGCAGGGAGCCAGATGAGGGGTTCGATCTGAGCACCCTGAGATCATGACCTGAGCCCAAGGCAGACGCTTAACTGGCTGAGCCACCCAGGCGCCCCTAAGCCACTTCCTTAGGGCAAGTGCATGAGATGTGCTACACTGTTCCTTATGCTGCCTGTGCCTCAGTTGCCCACACAATCTGACCTCTAGCGGCAGGCTCACATCACCTCATTATATAGTCCTTTTACCTATGACAGCCTCATACCCAGCTTACTCTGCTGACAGCTCTGGGATTCACTCAGGGAGACTTTGTCACCAACCAATGGAGAGTATGCAGGCTTCAGACCTTTTCTAGATGGTGCTCTGGGTGTGGCTGTGGGGGCTGCTCCTGGGTGCACCTTTCTTCCAGTTCTGGATGGGCCCAGCTTTCAGGGTACAGATGAGCTATTATCTTTACAGCTGTGAGAGTCTCCAAAAGACGTGCGCCTACCAAGAAGAAGCCCGGTGCAGGGAAAATTGAAAAACGCACGCCTGGGTACGTACTGTTCATGTTCAGCTGCATGGGAATTAATGGTACTGTTGTCCCGTCCATGTGAAGTGGTCCACCGCACCTGTGGGAGGGTCTTCCAGGGGATGGAGGAGTCTGGTTGGAGAGGGGACAAGGCTTCATTCCCTGAATTGGGGGGGCATAAATTGGGAGGAGGACGGAGGAGAGGAGGAGGAGATACTGCACTGCTCCCCACCTCTTTTTGTCCCCAGCAGAGCCCTGCACAGGCGCCCTACCACAATTCCTGTGCTCCCCTGGGTGGGTCCAGAGCCCTTTGGCCCCCACATCAGTGCTGGCCTTTCCTCGGTCCTTAAACTCAGGTCAAAAACTCATGTGTAGCCAAACATGAGACTTCTTCAGACTACATACTGCCTTGTTGCCACCAGTGGGCACAAAACTAAAGCAGTCACAGGGGAGATGGTAGGAAGGCAGAGTGGACATGTCCCCATCTATTGGAATTGGGAGGGGGCATTCAAGATTGCCTTTCGGGTTTTCACGGTGCTTTGGCTGCCTCCAGTTACTCCTACAGCTTGTCGATGTTCTTGAACATTTCGAAAGCTTAAACATCAGGGTGAAACTGATGGCTCATGGTGCCTTTATTTTTATTAGGCTGTGTGGGATTGGTCCTGAGAACAGCAGGTCACTTAGACCAAAGACATGTCAATACTTTAAAGGAAGCCAAAAACTGACACTTTTTTTTTTTCCCATTCAGATTGCAGGACGTTCTCACCTTTCCCCTTAAAAAGACGGTGTAGTAGGCATAATTTTCTTCGTTCTTCCTCGTGTTCAGGAGTCATACATACTTACATCCGAATTATCTTACAAGACAAGAAATGTGTTTAAAGGACTCTGCTTGTTTGGTTTTGGTTTTGTTTATACCTGGATCTTGAAGCAATAAATGCATCTTTTTTTTTTTAAAGGTTTTATTTATTATTTGACAGGGAGAGACACAGTGAGAGAGGGAACATAAGCAGGGTGAGTGGGAGAGAGAGAGAAGCAGGCTTCCTGCTGAGCAGGGAGCCTGATGCGGGGCTCGACCCCAGGACCCTGGGATCATGACCTGAGCCGAAGGCAGACACTTAATGACTGAGCCACCCAGGCACCCCACAATAAATGCATCTTAAGGGGAGAAGAAGAACGACATGGCAGGCACGGGCACAGCAGGGCCACTTGAACCTGAGCTGAGAGGCGCTCTCTTCTTCTGCACTTGTTGCTCAGAGAAGCAGCTCTCGTCGTTTGGCATGTTCTCTCATGGGTGGATCTGTGGCCAGCCAAGGGTCTTCTCTGGGTTCCTAGATAACAGCCATGAGCTGCCTTTGTGACTTGGGCAGCTCCCAGATTGCTTTACTATGGTGTGACAGAAGGAGGCCGTCAGCTGCCCCTGGGCGGCGTCATCCTCCGCATCAGCCCAGGGAGGCTAGTGTGTTTGGACTCCTCACGGTTGCCTTGGCGCTTCCTGTGGTAGTCTGTGAGCTTCCTGTTGTGCCTCGCCTTGTTCCTGTGCAGGCTGCTCGCTGGTCATGGCATCTGATGTACCCATTTGGGGTCTTGCTGGTTCCTCTGATGTGGAGGTATTCTGCCTGCAAGTGAAGTGGCAGAGGCATTGAGGGGAAGGTGGGCCAAGTCACAAGGCCTGCTTGACATAGGTGCCAACGGTGGGGGGGTCCCCCCTTCTCTGCTGAGGTCTGCAGATGGTTTGGGTTTTCATCTGCTACCTTTTTGGATGCAAATTTGCTTTCAGTACAAGGTAATTTGAGGCAGACCATGTTCGTCACCAGTCTCGGACTCTGGGGGATGAGGACCCTGACTTGAGCTGCCTTGGCCTGGTTTTGTTCTGATTCCCTCTCTCCACCCCAGCCCCTCCCAGATGGCTTCTTTTGTGACTTCAGGATTCATGAGTGTCCTGGCAAAATCCCCATCTCAGGAGTTCCATTAAGTCAGAGACTCAGCTTACATGTGTTTGCTCCTGTTTTCATCTGTGCTGCTCAGTGGGCTCATCTCTTGGGACCTGTGGGTGGTTGTGGCTAGGATGAAAGGGTGAAATGAATTGTTATTACAAGTGTAAATCCTCCATGTACTTAGCACTATTCTTTGTGCAGTGCAATTAGACCTCAAAAGATGGGATGACAGTAGGGGTCTAATGGGAAAGGCCCCAAGATTTGGGTTCAAAGATCCAGGGTCTCTGTGAACTTGGGGGAAGTCACCTGACCTCAGACCTTCGGTTTCTTGTCTCCGCCAAGTAGAGATGATGAGAATAGCAATCACTTCTTTGAAGGGTGTTGGTGAGGATTAAGTAAGATAAGGCAACAAGAAGTTCTCTGCAAAGGAGAAAACACTACATGGATGGGGGTTCTCAGGAGAGCTGGAGACATGGTCATTCTAGGGCTCAGGGGCGAATCGGTTGTGTCCAGACATGAACAGACTTCAGGATATCACAGTTCCTGTCCAGAGAACATTTAACTTGCCTACCTTGGCCATGGTGGAAATGGTAGCTGGAGACAGAGGTTGGGGCCCAATTAACCTGGGCCTTGAATGGGCAGACTACACAGTCATGGCAAGCTGGGGAGGGACGGAATAGTGTGTGGGGGGGTGTTGGAGTGGAGGAAGAAAGAAAGAAAAAGGGCCTGGAGGGGAGGAACACTGTAGCAGCAAGGCCCAGAGGGGAGATGAACTAGGCTGGCGACCATGGGGTGCAAAGGAAGTCTGGCTGGAAGAGATGTGAAGGAGATTGTGGTTTTTGAGCTTATTTGAATATGGGGCAAGGGAGAAAATGGATTTTAAGCTGTCTCTGAGGTTTTCAGCCTGGTATAACAGAAGTCCGCTAACAAAACACACTGAGCAGGGGACGTACTCAGGTTAATCAGTTGGCAGTGCACCTGGGGACCTTGTCAACTTGGAACTGGATCCCCCAGAAGAGAGCTCCAGACTGCGGATACAGGAGTGGGATCACTCCTGCTGAGGTTGAAGCCACAGGGCTTCACATCTCTGAGAATGCAAATAGCGGAAAAAAAAAAAAAGGCTATGCGTGGAACTCTGGGGACTGCTCTCCTATAAGGAGCTGGAAGGAAGAGGAACCGGCACCTTTTCCCAGTCTCTCTGGATATGACCCGCATGTGCGCACTTCTCTCATTTCTTCCTCCAGCTGTACATAACTCAGTTGAACTTACCTTCGCAGGAAAGCAACGTGCAAAATACCTGGATGTTTCCTGCGTGACCTGGAAAACGCGAAGCAGTATTCCGGAAGGAAATTCAAGCAAAATAAGGATAGCCTGGTTCAGAAAATCTACACCCTGTTTAACAGCTCGGTGTTTAATAAAAAGGTATTGATGAATGAGTGCTAGATGAGCACCGGCTGGACACCTGGTGCTCTCGGGAGCTGTGAGGTGTTTGGATGTGTTAGCTGTGTATTTCCGGCTCTGGAGAAGTGCCAGCTTACGTACGTGGAGAGATGATGCAGTTGTAGGTGAAAGAAATCACACGTGTTTGTGGCTAATCATCTATGGTAGACTGTTACCAGCACAGGAGATCAGCAGAGGCAGAAAAATCACTGAGAGCCCCAACTGGTCAGGAAATAAGGTTGCCTGCAGGAAGTAAGACTTCTGGTTCTCGAGGGATGGTAGGCAGAGAGAGCAGCAGTTGTGTGTGGGGGGTGGAGAGGGCGTCTGCTGATCCTTGAGTATCTGGAAAGAGAGGCTTTATGTTGAAGAATAATGGGAAGGAGCTCTGTGAGCCTGGGCAAGTTACTTATCCACTCTTTGCCTAAGTGTCCTCATCTGTAAAATGGGAACGATAATAGTACCTGCTACTTCATAGAATTAATGTTCTTTTTTAAAGAAGAGTGCATGAGCAGGGGGAGGAGGGGCACAGGGAGAGGGAGAAGCAGACGCCCCTGTTGAGCAGGGAGCCTGATGCAGGGCTCGATCCCAGGACCCTGGGATCATGACCCAAGGTGAAGGCAGACACGTAACTGATGGAGCCCCCCAGGTGCCCCCACAGAATTATTGTTAGGCCTAGGGAAGGTAATACTCCTTAAGTGTCTAGAACAGAGCCTTGGCAGTTGTTAGGATTTTCAGACTTTTATTATTTCTGCTGACACAACCAGGTTCCCCAGCTTTTGGGGAAGTCACTCCCCATGACAGTGGTGTCACATCACATGGCTGATGAGGGGACTGAGGTGCATGTGCAGTTTCACCTCTGCATTCTTATGCTGGGAGGGGAGGGGCTCCGTCTCCTGCCTCAGCGGGGTTTGCCCTTCTCTCCTTGGCTGCCCCTGACCTGTGTCCCCATGTGGGGCAGCTCAAGTCCTTTGTGTGTGTACCCTCAGCCATCTCCCTTGTGTCCTGATGGCTTGTGCATCATTTTCACCTGGGCTTCAGCCTGGCTTTTACTCTCCCCAGAATGTTTAGATGTGCAGAGCTTTTCTTTCTTTTTTAAGATTTTATTTATTTATTTGAGAGAGAGATCACAAGCAGGGGGAGGGGGTGGAGGCAGAGAGAGAAGCAGGCTCTCCATGGAGAGTTTGAACGTGGGGCTCGATTCCAGGACCCTGGGATCATGACCTGAGCCGAAGGCAAACGCTTAACCCTCTGAGCCACCCAGGCACTCCCCTTGCAGGGCTCTTGAGTAAATAGTCTTTGGTCTGCTTGAAACTGCTTGCTGAGTCACTTTGCTCGCTGATTTGTTCTCAGCTACCAGAGAAAATTGATATTGGCTGGAATAAAAAGATGCTGAGGACCGCTGGCTTATGCACCACGGGTGAGACCCGTTACCCTAAGAAGCAGCGTTATGCGAAGATCGAGATTTCCCTGAAAGTCTGCGACTCCGCAGGTGACAGGCAGCTTTCTGGCTGCGCCCTTTCCTTGTGTAGTGACTCTTACATACTGGTGTTTCCTGACAGCCTATGCCACAGCTTTACCTGTCCTTCCTGGGTAGCTGGGCATACTACGCCTTGCTCCAGGGGCATTAACTTCTTATTTTTAGAATTTTCGGGAAAGATTTATTAATTTATTTTAGAGAGAGAGAGCATGAGCAGGGCGAGAGGGAGAGAGAGAATCTGAAGCAGACCATGCTGAGCACAGAGCTTGACATGGGGCTCGGTCCTACTACCCTGAGATCGAGATCTGAGCCAAAATCAAGCGATGGACTGTGCCACCCAGATGCCTCTGCTCAGAGGACATGATTATCGGCTTGGCTGTCTTTCAATTAGGCTAACTGTCTCTCTGCAGGTAGCTCCCCTGTTGCCAGCGGCGGTGTCTCTATTCACCCGGTAACTAAGGTTCAAGGTCTCACCCCCATAGCTAGCCAATCACCAGATCTTCAAAATGACCCTTCTATCCTCGTTCCTTTGCCTCTGCCCAGGTCTGGGGCCCCGTCACCTCACTCTTCATCTCCGTTCAGTTTCCAGCACACCACCGCATCGCTTTCCTACTAAGCCACCTGGGGCGAGTGTGTGGCAGGGTTGAGGGTCTCAGGAGATTGGGTAGCAGACTGGAGGGCAGTGGTTCAGGTGCTCATGATTTCTTTCCATCCCTCTTCCAAGACCGTCTCCGGGACACTTTGATCCATGAGATATGCCACGCAGCCTCGTGGTTGCTTGACGGCATCCGTGACTCTCATGGGGACGCATGGAAATATTACGCCAAGAAATCGAACATGGTGCACCCGGAGCTGCCCATGGTCACCCGCTGCCATAACTATAAGATTAACTACAGGATCCATTATGAATGTACTCGGTGCAAAACCAGGTAAGACCCTCTGCCTCAGACTTCTCTTCGGTTACATTTCCGCTGTGGCCTCCAGCTAACTGGCCCTTTGTGGTTTCGTTAGTAAGCCCATGGCTGGCCTGCCTGTGGAGTAAACCTCTGCTCCTCTCTGCGTCTTCTTTCTCCATGCTCTGCTACTTGGAGCTGGCCTGAGAGCCTTGCTTTGGGCCTCCAGCCAGCAGCTCCGAGAACATGCTGAGTTCCACTGACTGATCAGTTTGCTGTGTGGTGTCTCTTTCCTCATTAGGGTTGGCCGCTATACCAGATCCTTGAACACCGATCGCTTTATCTGTGCCAAGTGCAAGGGGCCTCTGGTCATGTTGCCGCTAACTCGCAAGGATGGAACCCCCATTGCGCCCCATGTGAGGCCCTTTGCTAAGTATGTGCAGGAGAATTATAGAACGATTAAGCATGAGACGGAAGGGATAAGCCACGGGGATGTGATGAGACGGCTGAGCAAGGATTATGCCGATAAGCGAAGGCAGGATCGTTGAGGTTATCTGGGGGCGTATTTCTGTGGGCTGAGCCCCCCTTAACTGCTGAGAGGTTTTAGAAAAATATCTGTTTCTGATAAGTGATGAATATTAGGAATATTAGGATTTAAACCATTTCTTTATAGCCTCATAGAGTTAACGATGATTGTTCTTAGGCAAGGATTCTGCTACTAAGCAATTTTGTGCCCTTGAGGTACTCATAAGCCCTTTGGATCAGATCCACTCTGGGTATTACTCTTAACATAGTTTCAACACGTAGAACACAATTCAGACACAAACTGCATTTTCAAGAGGGGCAGGTGGAGATAAAGGATGCTGGAGGTGATCGAGTTTTAAAGGCCACGCTCCAAGACCAGGGCTGCTGGCAGGTAGAACATGTTATACTTAAATAGACATAAAAGACAAGCATATTTCATGAATTTAGTTGCTCTTGGCATTGAATAAGCCTGTGCTGAGCCAATATAATTGTTATTAAGACAAAAAAAATAAAATGTTTTCTGAAATTTGCTTGTTAAATGGGGTCAGTTCATTGACACCCCGTGCCTAGCGCAGAACCAACCCTCAGGTCCTTCATCCAAGACCCTGAAATCAAGGGGTGGGCAGGGCTGTGTTTCTCTCTCTGGATGCCCTGGGGTTTGGGGATCCATTTCCTCATCTTGTCCAATTTCTAGAGGTCACCAGCATTCTTTGGTTTGTGGCCCCCTTCCATCCTTCAAGCCAGCAACATCTGTCTCTCTCTTCTCTCTCTCTCTCTCTCTCTCTCTCTCCATCACTCTCCCCCACCCTCTCCCTCCTTCTGCTCCTTTTCTTTCACTTTTAAGGACCCTTGTGAAGCCACTGGGCCCCCCTGGATAATCCAAGAGAATCTTATTTTAAGGGCAGCTTATCAGCAACCTTTTTGCCATGTAAGGTAACCTATTCATGAGTTCTGGGGATTTGAGGGCAGACATCTTGGGGGACCCACTGCTCAGCCTGCCACAAACCTCATTACTAATCTAGCATCATGGGACATCATTGATAACCTTTTATAGGGCAGGATGTCTCATTTTGTCCTTTTCCTTCCTTCCATCGTTCCTTTATTTCACAGGTGCTTTGTCTTTCCGTGGTGGCGGACTGAAGCCTAACCACAAGTCTAAGGGTTTGGGTGTGGGCACTGGGGTTATAGGAGCTTTCCAAGCTAGATAAATCTTCAGGTTCCTCCTTAGCAGGCCTGCCTCCAGTCGCATCTGCAGTCTTGGCAGAGGCCCAGCTGACCTGCGAAACTGGATCATGGCACGTTGGTGGCTTAATGAAGGGGAACTGACAGCACAGTGGTCCCACTCCTGCAAAGGGACGGTCTTCACTCAGTAGTCCTGCTGCCTACCTTTCTGGGGAGCCCCGGTCATTTCCCCTACTCGCTTCCACCTCAGCCATAGCGCCCCCTCCCCATGCCTCCCCATGTGCTAATGACTATTAACAAGTCATTCAGTCTCGGTCTCAGTGTTTGGCTCCCATCCTCGAAGGAGCCTGCATACCCTCTCAATTGAACAGCTGGCTACCGCCTTCTAGCAGGACTTTCTGATACCATCACTTGATCCTAAACCAACTTTGAGTCTCACTGTTTTCAACCCTTCCCTATCTGAACCCCTAACTCTAGCCAGCTGGGAGCACTTCTGGGTCTGGTAGGCTTTGCAGTTTTCAGCCTTCCCATGCTTTGCCAGTGCTTTCCCTTCTGCCCAGAAATACTGTCTCCCATCTTTTTGCCCTTGGCAATACCACTTGTTCATTAAAGTCTGCTCATTTCTGTCTTCAGGAAGCCTTCCTAAATGGATCCAGCCACAGGGCTCTGAATGCCAGGGTCACAGTCCACAAGCCACTCATTTGCCTTGTGGCATAGACAGTTTGGTATTGTCATTTCTCACCACATCGTCCCTGCTAGCCTAAACTTCTGGAGTGCAGGGACTAGGTCTTCGTGTCTGAAGGCCCTTCCCCAAATTATGTCCACAGAGCAACTGGCTGGTCCAGGCAACTGTTGGCACACACCCATGCACCTGGGTGCTTCCCTGTGAGGGGCAGGAGCGCCAGGGGTCCCAGAGGAGGCTCAACATGGATGTTCATGCAAGCAGCACTGGTTGGCATAGATCCGGGGTCCAGCAAGGAGAGCGGGAAACGCATCCCTGAAGCCTGGGCTGGGCTGGGGATAATGATGTGTGACAAACACACCCTGGGCCTGCTTATCTTGTTTATTGAAGCATTGTAAGCAGAATTGTAGACATAAAAAAATAAACCAGGAGCAAATACACAGGTCTGGGGGACCATAGCTACAGATGCTGGGTTGGAGGCCTGGGCCAGGGCCCCATGGGGGCATTCTCTACCATGCTTTCTGCTATGTGCTCCCCAAACCTGGGGAAGGCCAAGGTCTAGTTACTGGATAAGAGGGACAGTGGGGCTCTGGGCAGCCAAGGGAACAAGGCCTTGAGACAGCCACCTTCCAAGTGGGGCGCTGCAACTAAGGAGCAGCAATTGGCATAGACCCCACAGCCAAGGGCAGGGCCGGGGCAAGGGTACCTCCCCGGGACACCCTGGGGGTGCTGGGGCTGCTGCCAGAGCATCCCCAGAGTGCACGTGGGGCAGGAGGCTACCAGGAGAGGGAGGAAGGAGCCTGGAGCACAGGGGCACAGGGGCCATGTGCTGAAAGGAGAGCCCCGACCTGGCCTCACAAGCCCGAGTAGGAGGCCTCTGTGGTCTCGGACCATGATGACTCGCGGCGGGAGGACGACGGCTGCCGCTGGTGTGCTCTCTGGCTGCGGCAGCCCAAGCGTGCCAGCAGCCTCCACATATGCTCACGGAACTTGATGCCCACGAAGGCGTAGAGCAGTGGGTTGAGGCAGCAGTGCATGTAGCCCAGGCCTGCAGTGACCGACTTGGCCACATCCACGTGGCTCTCCCGGCCACAGTTGCGGCCCAAGGCGCCCAGGTCCATGAGGGTGTCCACCAGCACCACCAGGTGGTAGGGGGTCCAGCAGAGGGCGAAGGCCACCACAACCACGACGACCAGCCTCATGGCTCGCAGCCGCCGCTGGCCCCTGGAAACCAGCAGCACGGCCAGGATGCGCGCATAGCAGTAGGCCATGACCAGCAGGGGCAGCAGGAAGCCAGCTACCAGCTGCAGGACGCGCAGGGCTGTGCGGCCCACCCGTGGGAAGTCGTACTGACAGTGGGTGGCATTGAGGCGCTCGTCTCGTTGGGCTGACAGGAAGATGAAGTCGGGGATGGCGAAGAACAGACAGAGCCCCCACACGACCCCACAGGTGAGGGTCACACGGGCCGGGGGACCCCGGCGGTAGAGCTGGGTGGCGTGCACGATGCTCAGGTAGCGGTCAAAGCTGATGCATGCCAGCAGGAGGGCCCCGGCATAGAAGTTGATGTTGAAGAGGGCCCCGGCCACCTTGCATAGGCCGGACCCAAACACCCACTGCATGGCGGCGTCAACCGCCCAGAGGGGCAGGGTCAGCACCAGCAGAATGTCGGCACCGCCCGGGGGAGCAGGAAGGTGTCAGTGCTACTGCGGGCCGCCCGCTGGCCCAGCAGCACAGCTGCCACGGCGCCGTTGCCCAGCAGCCCCAGCAGGAACAGGAGACCGTACAGGGCCGGCTGGAAGGCGCGGTCGAAGTTCAGGCTGAAGTCCTGCGGGCATGGCGGGGAGGCACAGCATGAGTCACTCTCGTTTTCTCCATAGTCATAGGAAGAGCTGCAGTTTTCCAGGAGGAAGGCAAGCTCCGAGGCTTGAAACACTTGGCGCTCGCTCATCTGCGGACGAAGGCAGGGAGCGGATCCGGTGAGGCCTTGCAGTCACTATGGGAGCATTTCTCTGAGGGGCTCCTCCATCAGGCAGGCCCCAGGCCAGGGGCATGCCCTGCCACTGCTCCTGCCTTTCTTCAAGGCCTCGCCAATGGAACTCAGAACTCCATCTGCCCAGGCGTGGCCACCACTGCTGCCACCATGCCCACCCCTGGTAGGCAGGGGTAACTTTATCCCAAAGGTTGCTTCTCTCTCACCCTTCTGGACCACCCCATCAGCCTGGGTATCGTGGGCCCAAGGGAGAGCCGTCCTCCCATGCCAAGAACCCTCCTTGCCCCCTCGCCACTCTCCTGGCTCTTCCTTCACGACTCACCTTCTGTTGCCCCAGCCACGCCTAGTTCTACCACCTTCCTCCCCAGGCACCTCCCCACAGTCCCCTCTCTTAGTCAAGTTCCCTCCTCAGTCTTTGCCTAAGGACCCCAACTTCCTGCCCCCCGTGGGGCCTCTCCACAAATCATTGAAGCACCCCCTCATCACATGCTTTTGGCTCCTGATCTTCCTTTCCCAAACATGGAGGCCACCCGCCACCCACTGGGGGTTCCCCCAATCAAACTCTAGTAGAACTATTCCTTACCCCATCACCCTGCAAACCACCCCAGAGCCTCGAGCCTTCTCAGTGCCAGTTGAGTCCCGCATGGAAGAGTAAGCTCCAAGTCAAGAGCTGAAGGCAGCCTTGGCGGCCGTCTGGGGTGAGCCTCTACCTGCTGCATTTCGCAGATGAGGTGCCGAAGCCAGACAAGACAGGGGACTCCCCTGTGGTCCTACACAAGCCAGGGGCCAAGGTGGGTTCCCAGTTCCCTGGCCCAGGGCTCCATTTACCACAACCTCTGCATGCTCTCTGTACTCACCCAACCCTCAGGTGGCCCCAGCTTCAGGAGGGGGAGGTGGGGGTTACCCAGCCCTGACTCTCCCCCAGTATCCTGGGCTCTCTGCTCGGAGTGGCGTAGCTGTGTCCCTCCTGGCCTTCTGGGCAGCGGCACTTACCTCAGGGACCATTGCTGGGCTGGTACTCCGGCTGCCGGCCTGCGTGCTGCCTGCCCCTCAGCCTTGGTGCTTGTGGTCGGGACCTGTGTTACACAGAGGAAGTGAGGGTTTCGCATGATTCTCAGCAGCAACCTCTTCCATGGGGTTGTCCGTACCAGGCCTCTTCAGACCCTGGGCCACGGGAGTTCCTACTCCAGACATTCTCTGCCTGGCCAGGGGAAGCTGCTCTGCAGGTGCTGGCCTGGAGTCTGGGACCAGAGAGACTGGGGCCTGGGAAAGGGCAGGGCATCCAAGGGGAGGGATCGCACCATGAGAGAGAAGCACCATGTCTGGAAAGTGGGGGGCAGCCCCCACTGCCAGGGGCACAAACTGCTGCTCCTGCCTTGTGATAGTCAATGCTTGATGCTCCGAACTTGCATTTGTGGGCCCTGGGCTGGAGCGGATTGTACGTGACTATAGACTGCGTGGCTAAAGGTCTTCAGTCTGTAAAAGAGATGAGCCTCCTTGAAAAATGAAAATATTTATGTTTTTTTAAAGGTTTTATTTTTTTATTGGAGAGAGAGCAAGCGAGTGCGCGCACAAGGAGTGGGGCAGGGGCAGAGGCAGAGGAAGAATCAGGTTTCCCGCTGAGCAGGGAGCCCGATGCGGGCCTCGAACCCAGGGCCACAAGATCACGACCCAAACCAAAGGCGGACGCTTAACGACTGAACCACCCAGGCGCCCCTAAAAATGAAAATATTTTAAAGCAATCCATCACACTGAATCTAGTCTTCCACTATTGCTCCTCCCTGCTAATCAATGGGACGAAGAAAGGGAACTACTAATAATGAACTTGGTATGTGCTAGACAGTGTTATAGGCGCTCTCTCCAACACGGCCTCATTCAAACCACACAACTCCCCTGTGAGGCAGGGGTGTTATCCCCAAGGCCAATCCAGAGCAGGGGGGAAAGTCCTTCAGCAGACACAGCAAATAAGGCTTGGTGCTGGGAATGAAACCATGGCTATCTCTCGCACTGCTTTCAGTCATTTTAAGTGGATAAGCTAGGATATATCTATGCACTTAAAAACAGAAGGCCTGCTGGGACGCTTGGGTGGCTCAGCTGATTAAGCATCAGCCTTTGGGTCAGGTAATGATCCCAGGATCCTGGGATTGAGTTCCACATTGGACTCCCTGGTCTGCAGGGAGTCTGCTTCTCCTCATCCCCCACTCCTGCTTTATTTTCTCTCCCTCTCTCAAATAAATAAACAAAATCTTTTTTTAAAACAACCTGAAATGGTATGTTTTAACATGGCTGCAGCTAGAAAAATCTAATCACCACATGGTGGAAAAGGCCAGTTATAGAACACATCACGTGGAGTCAGACACCACTTATGTAAATTCGAGAAACCACACGCAAAAAACTATACCCTGTTGTTTGGGATGCAGCGATTTGTCCCAGAAGTTTGAAAGAAGGGCTGGAGGGACGCCTGGCTGGCTCAGTCGGTGGGACATGGGACTCTTGATCTCGGGGTCGTGAGTCTGAGCCCCACGTTGGGTGGAGAAATTCCTTAAAAAAAAATCTTTTTTTTTTTTAGATTTTATTTATTTATTCGACAGAGAGAGATCACAAGTAGGCAGAGAGGAAGGCAGAGAGAGAGGAGGAAGCAGGTTCCCTGCTGAGCAGAGAGCCCGATGCGGGACTCGATCCCAGGACGCTGAGATCATGACCTGAGCCGAAGGCAGCGGCTTAACCCACTGAGCCACCCAGGCGCCCCCTTTAAAAAAAAATCTTAACGAAAAATAAAATAAGACAGGGACTGGAGACACTACAAATTCGTGAGAGTAGTCGCTTCTAGGGTTAGAGGGCAGAGGATAGGGTTAGGGAAGGGTACACGAGGTGCTCCCGATTTGGAGGAAAAGCTGTAAACATTTGTGGAGCCGATCAGGCCTTTCATGGTTGCATGCTACACTGGTTTCTCCCCTCCTCCTGGCCCTTGGCCCTCTGCCCCCTTCTCCCCTCCCTATTGCCCTGTTCTCCTTATCCGTAGGGAAAGACTGCCCCTACCTTGTGTCTGCTAAGCAGTTTCCTCTTTCCCTATCTCCCACCGAGACAAAAAGGAGATGCACAGAGACCGAGACATTGAGGCAAAGCAGGTCCACTGGGGTCTAGTTTTCAGGCAGAGGGCTTAGCCAGAGCCTCTAGGCTCAGGCCTGGAATTTGTCTCAAACTTCTTTTTTTTTTTTTTTTTTTAAAGATTTTATTTATTTGACAGAAAGACAGATCACAAGTAGGCAGAAAGGCAGGCAGAGAGAGAGGAGGAAGCAGGCTCCCCGCTGAGCAGAGAGCCCGGTGTGGGGCTCGATCCCAGGACCCTGGGATCATGACCTGAGCTGAAGGCAGAGGCTTTAACCCACTGAGGCACCCAGGCGCCCCTGCCTCAAACTTCTTGATGAGACACATGCTTGCAAGGCAGCAAGCCCCTCTCCACCTTCTGTGGACAGAAGATGTGAGTGTCCTGGCTCTAAACAGCTTGTTGCCCACAAGGTCCGGGCCAGAGGGAGCTGAGGACCCTGGGGGACGTCGGGAGGAGGAGCACAGGTGGGCAGGACCGGTGATACCAGGGGCCTCGAAGTTAGGATGGGTCAGACTTGGCGGTTGACTGCCTGCGGGGTGATGAAGAGGGTTGGAGCTGGGAGCCCTGTTTCCGGCTGCCGGCCCATGAGGAGCTCCCACCAACTGGGCTTTGAGGTGAGAGTAACAAAAATCTCTGTTCGACTTAAAGAAGGGTCTTATATTCTGCAATGATGTCATTCATCCCCCTTTTTGGTGTTAAAAGGATCTTTTCTGTATGAAATTATGCAGGAAAATAGCCAATAGATTTGGAAACAGCTTGTGTTGGCTGAAGTGGGTAAATAACTCCCTTTGGGCCTCCAAATAGAGGTTGGGAAGTCACTGGTCCGTGTACAGTGTCAAAGTCTAGGCATCCCTGGTCCCCCTCCTGTGCCCCGGTCCCCATTGGTCACATGGGGATCATGCACCCCACCTTCCCAGGCTGCCGGCGTGGAGAAATGAGAGAAGGTCGGACATGAGGTTTGAAAAGTTGCAGAGAGCTTTTCTGAGTTGGGCTATAGCCTCTGGCGTGGCTGTGATGGGGTGGGAAGAACTCTGAACTTGACTGGGTCTGGTTCAGGCTCCCCCCATCCCTTACTTGAGGATGTCCTTGAATAATACCATGCCTGAGGGTGACCTCAGACAAGTGCCATACCCATTTCACACCTGTCCCTTTGGCAGGGTTGTTAAGGAGATGAACTGAGCTTGCGGAGACTGCGAGGCCCCTGCCAGGGCCCAGCACATGGTAGGAGCACAGCAGAGAACATTGAGCAAGGGAGGTTGGCTACACATGGGAGTGACAAGGAGCCTTTCAGGTCAAGGGGAACCCCCGGGGTAGGGTGTGCTGCCCTGTGGGCCATGAGCTGGGGTGGCCTCCAGAAAGGTGGGCCCTTGCCTAATCCTCTAGCATTTCACTTCTTTGCCTCAGGTTCCTTGTCTGAAAGGTAGGGGTAAGCCCAGGATGCGCGTGAGAGTTGGGGCTGCTGTGGAGACTGCCGGTGACACCCACAGGTGCGCAGCCCAGGAGTTGCCTGGTGAGCGGCGGGCTCCTCCTCATTCTGGTTACTTTCCATGGCGGCCCTTGGCTTTGGTCCTCTCCTGTCCCAAGCTGCCCACAGGGTAAGTCTGGGGCGGGCCCAGCCCTCACGCGGCAGGAGGGAGAGAAGCCACCACACCAGGGGCTCGCACCCAGAGTTCTGCTAGATGTGCCTCTCCTGCCTCTGCCCTCCCGAGCAGCCAGGGGGGAAGCTTGAAGAGGAAGTTAGTCAGAGCGAAGCTGCTCCGGGCCCCACCTGTGGTCAAGGTGTGAAATGTGCACCTGTCTCTTCTCTGCCACCCATCCCCCTGTTTTTTTTTCTCTTTTTTTTCACACCTCTGGGCTGTGGTTTGGGGAGATGGGAGGCTCAGAGGTCTGAGCCCTGGGCCCAGGCTCTCACAGGAAGGAGGGACTCTACAGTTCTCTGTTGGGCCGATCAGGGAAGGGGGCCATTTCCTTCTCCTTCCCCTCAGTGTCTGCTGCCTCTCGAGACCTCCCTCGTGGAGCCTTGCCATGCCCCTTGGGGCCCTGCTCCAAAAGTGCCAGGCTGCTGGGGCCTGAGCTTCTTGTGGGACTCAGGTGGTGGCCTCAGCTGTGGCTGGACTCTTCTTACAGATGGTTAAGAAGGGTCTTAGCTAGCCACAGGAAGGGCTGTGAGTTTGCCCCATTCGGGGCTGGGACTTGGGGATTCCTTCTGCTGGCCCTTCTCCTCAGAGAAGTACAGTTTAAGCCACAAGGAGGCCCCGGAACTGGGGACCACCCTCGTCTCTGTTTCCTGCAGCTCTGAGCCCTCTTCGGACGCAAGAACATTCTGCATGCTGGGGCCGTGGGGCCAGGGTGTATGCAGTCCAGGCCCATGAGGGTGATTTCCCAAGCTGCAGGGGCCCTCATCATTTTTGTTACTAAGGCCGGAGGGTGTTGCTGCCATTTGTCAAGACGATTCAGGTGGTGAGAACAACAGGTGCCAAGGCAAGAAAGTCAAGAAGAGACTGTCAGCCCAGGGGTGGTCAGTCTGGCCAGAAAGGCAGGCATGTGTGTGAGCAGGAAGGTAGAGGGGGCTGGACAACAGCTCAAGACCCAAGCACAATGACCTTCTCATCATCCCGTCCCCAGCTATGCCTGGAAACTGAGACGTGGAAATAGCTCCCATTCAGCAAACCCGTACTTTCATACACATGATCTCTTATTTTTATTTTTTAGAACTGGGGGAGAGGGACAGAGGGAGAGGGAGAGAGAATCTTAAAAGCCCGACACAGGTCTCGACCTTATGACCCTGAGATCATGGCCTGAGCCAAAACCAAGAGTCGGACTCTCTATCAACTGAGCCACCCAGGCAACCCCACATGACCTCCTCTGAGGGATGGAGGTGGTGACTCAGAGAGGTCAAGTGACTTGTCCCAGGCTAGTTGGCCAGTAGGCCTTGTGACAAGATTCCTATTCACGCTGCTTTCTAATGGGCTGTTCTGACTGCTGAGGCTGGAGACCCCTGCCTGCGCCCCACCCCCCCAAAGCACACTGCTGCCTAAGGACTTGTTCTTCTAAGAGCCACGCCTTCCTCACCATACGGTCCCAACCAGGCATCTTGTGTCCTAGAGTGAGCTTTGCCAAAGCTCATCACAGCCCCATTCTTCTCGCCCTGTTCCTTCCCACCTACCAGGGAGAAGAAACGTCAGAATCTCCATGACGAGAGGTCTGGAGGACCCAGCAAAGACCAGCCACGGGTCAGACGCCTTTTGCGACATCCCCAGGAGAATCTGTGTTGCTCCCGGAAATCGCCATTCTATTGCAGGTCAGCCCTGGAAGGCCTGGCTTGGAAACTTCCCTTATGTGTGGGCTCTGGGTGCCTCTGTTTTCATCCTGGCCCGTACCCGGGGTACCCACCTCAGCTGGGAGGCCAGCCCACACTCTCTAGAGGCATACAGGTGGCAATGCTGTTATGTTGTAATGCACACAAGTCTGACTGTGGAAGCCTGAACTGAGTCCCAGTTGCTCCCATCATGAACGCTTGGGGGATGTCCTCCATGCTGGTGAGCTGGGCTACCCCTTGGAAACAAAGTTATTGGCAGGCCCACCGTTTGGTTGTTGGGTTCCCTTGGGTTGCCCCACGGAGTAAGGTCAAACAGGAGATAAGAACAGCTGAAATGCACTGATTACGTAACTATGTGCCAGGCACTACTCTAAGAGCTTTATTGGGACAAATTAATTTGATTGCTATAACCACATAGTGACTTGGACATTATTACTCTTATCACCCCTGTTTTACAGACGACAGAAACACAGAGTTTAAGGAACTCACTCAAAGCTGCACAGCCAACAAGTGGCAGAAACTTCATGCTCTTGTTTTTTTTTTTTAAGATTTTATTTGTTGGGGCGCCTAGGTGGCTTAGTGGGTTAAAGCCTCTGCCTTCGGCTCAGGTCATGATCCCAGTGTCCTGGGATCGAGCCCCGCATCGGCCTCTCTGCCTGCCTCTCTGCCTACTTGTGATCTCTGTCTGTCAAATAAATAAATAAAATCTTTTTAAAAAAAAGATTTTATTTGTTGATTTGAGAGAGCATGAGAGAGCACAAGTGGCGAGGGGTGGGTAGGGTCAGAGGCAGAGAGAGAAGCAGACTGTCTGCTGAGCTGGGAGCCTGACATGGGACTCGATCCCAGGACCCTGACATCATGACCCGAGCTGAAGGCAGATGCTTAACCAGCTGAGCCACCCATGCGCCCAAGACCTCATGCTCTTACCCATTACAGACACTATAATACCTTTTAAGGTCTGAGGGACTGGGATCGAGGGTGGTGGGCCAAGAAGACTACTTTGGCTCTATCTGTAAGGTTTTCCACAGAGACTGTATTCACATATTAGCTGAGTGATTAAGAAGCCATCCAAAAGGAAAATAAAATTAAGCTATATATCTGGGACAGTCGGTGAAACTTGAATATGGCCTGGAGATGAGAGAATAACCCTATATCTGTGCTCTTTTGCTGATTTCAGCGATGTAAAAAAAGTCTCTGTTCTAGAAAATACACACTTAGATATTTAGGGGTAAAGGGCCATCACATCTGCAACCTACTTACATATAACTTGGAAAGCATATGCGCAGAGCGAGAGAAGGTTCACAGAGCATAGGCAAACCAGGTAAGACGCCAATGGTTGCTGACGTGGGTGTCAGGGAGCTCTCTGTGCTCTCCTGGCAACTTCCCCCTCAGTGATATTCTACTGAAATAAAAGTTACTGAAGGAATCTTCCTTGAACTGGGTGGGGTCGGCATCTGATGCTATTCCCACAAGAAGCTGGGAAACCTCACGTGAAGACAGTGAGGGGAATAAAGGCTCCCTGGCTGTGGCTGGCGGCCTCCTCCCCCAAAGCGCCGTCTGCTCCCACAGTTGTGTCCCCACTGCTTCTCCCTGGCAGGCGCTATTTCCAGAATCCTGGGCTGCTTCTTGCCTTTTCCCTCTATCGGGCTACATGTGACCTCTCAGGCCTGACTCCTTCCCAGTTTCCCTGCACTCTCTTTCTTTTTTTCTGTTGGATTTTATTTATTTATTTGCATTTTAAAAATTATGTTCTGTTAGCCACTGTATAATAAATACATCATTAGTTTTTTTTTTAAGATTATTTATTTATTTATTTGACAGAGATCACAAAGTAGGCAGAGAGGCAGGCAGAGAGAGAGGAGGAAGCAGGCTCCCTGCTGAGCAGAGAGTCCGATGCGGGACTTGATCCCAGGACCCTGAGATCATGACCTGAGCCAAAGGCCGAGGCTTAACCCACTGAGCCACCCAGGCGCCCCACATCATTAGTTTTTAACGTAGTGTTCAGTGATTCATTAGTTACATGTAATCCCCAGTGCTCATCACCCACATGCCCTCCTCAATACCCATCACCCTGTTATCCCCTTCCCCACCCCCTCCCCTCTGAAATCCTGTTTCCCTGCAGCTCCGCTCTGTAGTCTCTCGTGTTTCCTCTCCCTGTAGCCTCTTGAACCAGGAAGGAAAGTGCAGCCTGCTCTCCAGGTGGGAAGCTTTAAGGTCCTTGAGCTCCCTCTCCAAGCCACTCAGCGTCCCTCAAAGAACAGTGGCTGTGCCTGGAGCTTTCAGGGTGACCCCATCCTGGGCTCAAGTGGCTGAAGAGAAGGGGTTAAGATATGCCTCCTTCACAGGGTGTCCCTAAGATGAGAGCCTCGAGTTCTTTCTCCCAAGCAGAAAGAGGCCCGCCAAGTTGAGGGAGTGGCGGGGCGCTGCCCAGAAGGCAGACTCTGCTCCCCCTGGAGTCTGGGCTGGGGCTCTTCGCTGCTGCTGAGCTCAGAAGAGATGCACCTGGAAACCCCGGTACGCCCAGCCCAGAGGTATCCCGCTGAGCAAACACAGCTGACTGGTGTCTCTCCCTGGTTCCTTACCGTGGAGGGCACCCAGTTGTGCCTGAAGCTGCCCTCCTGGGAGCCTGCATGAGGCCCCTTGGTGATGATGGGCCCCATCCCGTGAGGACTTTACCTGCCTGGACTCCTGGGCCTTCTGGAAAATTCCTCAACTACCCAAACAGATCTCCTAAAATCCCAACAGGGTGTGGCATTGGCCTGGGAGGGGCGCTTTTCCCACAGGTCCTAGGCAGGGCTGCGGCTGGTCAGGGCCCTGCTTAGTCTTAGTGTGGAGCCCCTTAGCTCTCCGCTCAGGGCATCGAGTAGCACACGCAGGGCAAGCATCGATGCTTGCTGGTCTGAGCTGACCTGGCCCCGTGTGAGGCAGTGTGGCAGAGCAAGTGATCACAGAGACCATGGGACAGACTGGGCTGGATTCCTAGCTCTGCCATTTGCTGGCCGTGTGAGCCTGGGTGGGTCATTTCACTTCTCTGGGCTCCTCTGCAGATGAAAGGGGGCTGTCCAGGTACAGACGCTCAGATCCCAGCCTGGCGTGCAGTGAGTGCTAGGTGTGACTTGTTAGCTCCCCGCAGCCCACACCCATGGGGGCAGCTTCATTTGCATGGAGGTACCCCACGCCCTAGATGGGGAGGCCTGAGCCTGGGCCCTGAGTTGCAGAATTGGTCAAAGTGCTGCTGCCTTTGACTGTGGGGCCTGGGTACCAGTTTTGAACTCCACACCCAAGTCTTCATGGGTAATGGGGTGAGAGGTCCCTTCGAGACAAGGAGCCTGCCTTGGGGGGGGGGCGTTCTCCAAGCTGTGGGGGGTAGCACGCTCTGGGCCTGGCTTCTGGGGATCAAACCTTTAAAGGAGATTGAGGGGACACCAAATATTCTCTGTGGTACCCATAGTTTCCCCGCTCACACGATACCACATTAATTGTTGCCTTAGCCAAAATGCCTGTTGATGATGACACAGACAGGCACCAACAATATTAATCAGTTCCACTTAGGTAACAGAGCATACCAGGTGTAGTTTTATTTTTAAAATTTTTATTTATTTGAGACAGAGCGAGAGAGAGCGAGCATGAGCAGGGGGAGAAGCAGATGGAAAGGGGGAAGCAGACTCCTCACTCAACAGGCAGCCTGCCTTGGGACTTGATCCCAGGACCCGGGAATCATGACCCAACCTGAAGGCAGATGCTTAACTTTCTGAGCCACCCGGGAAGCCCGCAAGGCACTGTTTAAAGCACCATCATGCATACATATCCTCATAACAAGTCTTTCACGTAGGTTCTATTTATATTCCCATTTTAAAGATGAGGAAACAGATGCAACTAAGTTAAGTAACTGACCCATGGTTCAACGACCAATAAGTGACACAGCCTGGATTTCGAACCAAGCAGTCTGGCTTCAAAGTCCACACTTTCCACCACCCTCTTCTACTGTCTCAGGTTTGAAGAGTCCATGATGTGAATTTAAGAGGAGCAGAGGAGCCTGAAGCTCACCCCCTACCTGGGCCTGACACAGGAGGGGTGTGTTGCTCAGGAAGCGTATTCCCAGCCAGAGTTCCAGAGTGCCTAAGCCTGGGCAGGGACTGGGGCAAGGTTCAGGAGAAACCAAGGCAGGGCCCCTTCTTGGAACAAGGGAGCAAGCCACAGCTGTGTACCAGCACAGAAAAATGAAGCACAGGAGTCTGGAACCATCGGTGGTTACCATGGAAACCAACTGGTGCGGTAAACTCAAAGCTGAGCCTGTCTGGGTCTTAAAAAAAAACAAAAAACAAACAAAAAAACCCAGGCAGGCAAATGATATTTTTTAAAAAATTCTAGATTGTTCTGGAGGATGGCTTAGGATGAACTCTCTGCAGAATGCAGATGCATTTGTAGCATATTTGCTAATGAATAGAGGTCTTTCACACTTAGAGTATCTAAAAGTTACTGTAGCTTCTAATACAGCTGGAGAAGCACTTGCATAGGAAGAGGCCCCAGATTGATGGGACACAGGAGGAGGAAGAAGAGGAGGAGGAGGAGAAGAAGGAGGGGGAGGAGGGAGGTGGTGGGGTTCGGAAGCTATTTGGAAGAGAGTTTAGGAGCAGGTAGGTGCAGGGAAACAGGTTGGAGGGAGACTGCTGGCTGAGGTGGGGGTGGTGGGGGTGGCAGGGAGGGGACAGAAGATGATCCAGAGCCGGAGTCCACAGCACTGACTTGCCAGCGCCAGCCCAATCTGCCTCCAGTAGGTCTCTGCCCACCTTTGCCACGAGGATGGCCTCCACGGTGGCCTCTCTGTTCTCCCTCTGCCTTCGTGTCAAGTCTGGGGAGTCCGGCATAAAAGAGGTCTGTTTAGGGGCACCTGGGTGGTGCAGTGGGTTAAGTGTCTGACTTGATTTTGGCTCAGGTCGTGATCTTGTGGGTCCTGGGATTGAACCCTGCGTCAGGCTCCACACTCAGCGTGGAGTCTGCTTGAGATTCTCTCTCTCCCTCTCACTCTGCCCCTGCACCCCCACTGCTCCCCCGCCTCAGATAAATAAATAAGTACATCTTTTTTTTTTTTTTTTTTTTTAAAGGATATCTGTTTTAGTCTCTTTGAACTCCACCTTCCTGGTGAGGAACCTTTATTTCCTCACATAAAGCCTCTTCCTGTCACTGCTATTACTATCCCAAACAGTGAGTTGTCTGCAGTACAAGCTTTGGCAAACACCAACCCAGAGAGCGAAAGCTGTTCTGTGATCTGGCCCCGGCCTCCTGCTCCAGCCCCAGTCTTCACTCTGCTTTGGGTATCCTGTGTCCCAGGCAAACTGGGCCATATGCTGTTGCAAACACACCCCAGGTATCCAATGCTTGGCTCGTCTCTGCCCACATCCTACCTGCCATCTAGGACCCAGAAGTGCAGCCAGAGCCAGTGAGCCATAAACACTCAAAACTCTCTTTATCTGAGATCTCATGGCCCTGCCCTGAGGGCCCCAGCTGATGGAGCAGGACAGAAAGGAAAGGTGAGATGCCACAGGGGGAGCAGTGGGAAGTTTCAGTACCCCATGCCTACCTTCCCAACACAGAAACAGACTGAAGAAATTCATTTTTAGAAGATTTTATTTATTTATTTGACAGAGAGAGAGAGGACGAGAGAGGGAACACAAGCAGAGGGAGTGGGAGAGGGAGAAGCAGGCTTCCCGCCAAGCGGGGAGCCTGATGGGACTTGATCCCAGGACCCTGGGATCATGACCTGAGCTGAAGGCAGACACTTAACTGACTGAGCCACCCAGGCACCCCAGACTGAAGGAATTCTGCAGGGCAAGTGTCTGAAGAGAAGTAGCCTTTGCCAATCCAACCCCCAGCCTTCTCACCCTCAGAACCATTCATTCCACTGTTGTGGACCAGCCTACCCCAGGTTCTAGAGGCTCTCGCTGTGAGTCCAGCTGAGTACAGACACGATATAGCACACTACTGGTAAATGGACTTTTAGGGCAGTTATTGGTGTTGGTCAGGCCTGGATTTCAATCCCATATTAGCCACTGAACAGCTGGATGATCTGGGCAGGTCACTGCACTTCCCTGAGTCTCAGTTTCCTCCTCGGCAAAATCGAGATAATATCTACCACACATGGGGAAGAAGAAATGGTTCTTGAGAAGATTAACATGCAACTAACGTAGGGAATCACCTAGTGAAAGGCTTTACCCAATCTAAAGGAGCGACCCCCCATCCCTCTCTACCCTTTCAGCTCATTTTATGCTCTTCTTAGCGTTAGTCACTACCTGGTATTTATTCGCTTATTTGCTTACTGACTGTTTTGTTAGAATGTACTTTTCACAAGAGACATGATTTTTCCTTTTTGTTTTTATTATTTTTATTTTCACTATTTACGTATTTATTTATTTTTAGAGATTTATTTATTTGAGAGAGAGAGAGAGAGTGAGAACATGACCAGTGGAAGGGGCAGTGGGAGAGAATATCCAAGTGGACTCTGGCTGAATACGGAGCTCGACACTGGGTTCCATCTCAGGAACCATGAGATCATGACCTGAGCAGGAACCAAAAGTCAGACGTTTAACCGACTGAGCTACCCAGGTGCCCCTATTTTTGCTTGTAAAATCACTCTATCTTTCGTGGCTTGAGGCTTGAGTAATTTCTGATATATATAGTGGGTGCTCATAAATATTTATTGAAAGAGTTTATAAGCAAGTGCATAGTAGGTTCTGAAAGGGTAGAGGCACGATGAATCTGTGTGTGGCTATAGCTCACACATAAAGGTCTTGCACACACGCATCCTGCAATGCTGTGAGTTCTGCTCCCTGCTGCTTGGCTAGCATGTGACCTAGCACAAGGTACATTCCGGGGAGCACTCATCCAGGGCCTGTGTTTGAGAAACAGTGCCCGTTAGCATAGGAAACTTTTGGTGAAGCTATAAAAACAAGAGCTGGGGTGCCTGGGTGGCTAAGTTGGCTAAGTGCTAAGTGCCTGCCTTTGGCTCAGGTTGTGATGGTGGGGGTGGTCCTGGGATCAAGTCCCGCATCTGTGGCTCTTTGCTCAGCAGGGAGCCTGCTTCTCCCACTGCCCCTCCCCCTGCTTGTGCTCTCCTTCTCTCTCTGACTAATCAGTCTTAAAAAAAAAAATGAAGAGTTACTGATCTTATTCGGTCACTGTATCAGCTTCCTAGGGCCACCATAAGGAATGTCCACACACTGGGGGGGGGGGGCCTTAAAAAAAAACAAAGTTTTGTCCCCCTGCATTCTGAAGGCCAGAAGTCCAAAGTCAAGGTGTTGGCAGGGCCACACTCCCTCAGAGGCCCTAGGGGAGAATCCATTCTTTGCTTCTTCCAGCTTCTGGTGGCTGTTGGCCATCAAACCTTGGCTTGTGACCCTGTCACTGCAATCTCTGCCTCTACATCTTCAGACAGTACCCTCTTCTGTGGGTCTGCTCTCCCTCTGTCTCTCTCTTATAATGGCACTTGTTGATGGAATTTGATGTCCACCCAGATAATCTAGGAGAGACTCCTCATCTCAAATTGTTTTTTTAAGATTTTTTTAAAAGATTTTATTTATTTGAGAGAGAGAGGGAGAGAGCGTGGATGAGAGAAAGCATGAGCGGTGGAAAGCGGCAGAAGGAGAGGGAAAGGAAGGCTCCCTGTGAGCAGAAAGCCCCACAACATGGGACTCAATCCCAGGACCCTGGGATCATGACCTGAGCCCAAGGCAGCAGCTTCACCGACTGAGCCACCCAGGCGCCCCACGTCTCAAAATTTTGAACTTAATTACGTCATGAAGACCCCATTTCCAAGAAAGGATGTCAGATAATGTACATAGTTTCTAGGGTTTAGGACTGGATGGCTCTTTGGGAACCATTCAGTTTTCCACAACTCCCCGGCTATCACTATAGAGTATATTTTGAGCCAGGATCACTTGTGAAAAATGTGCTTTTGGAAAGAATGGGCGTGGAGACAGAAGTAGGGTACAGGAAGAAACAACTTGAAATTTGGAAAGGATACTACAGATCGTCAGACCCTTCTCAGCATGGGAGGAATAGGGCTGGATACCGATGGAGCTCTCCTGCTAATTCTTTTTGTGGGTCAAGGACTGGGACCCACTGCTTACAAAGATGTGGAGAGGTAATTATGCCTGATGGAGAGTTATGACTGCGCTGTGCTTCTCATTTAATTGGGCTGGGGAGGGTGTCTGGGCTTTGGGCGGCTTTCAAGAGCTCTCCAGGTAATTGTAATGCGTAGTAAGAGCGGAAAACCACTAGGCGGGAGTGCTGAGGAGATGCGCGTTTCAAACACAGCTGTTAATGAATATTATATTGAAGAGTGGTAATAAAGTTCACAATGTTGACATCAATTATTAACCCTCTTGACCTTCTTGGGGGAGATAATACTGGATGTGAAAAGTGCCAGGAACACTAGCTGCCTGGGGGGAGGGGGGTTGTGGGGTGGGATGGGGGCGGGGATGCTGGGCAAGGAGGAGGTGCGGAGAGAAAGCAGAAAGCATGGCGGGAGCCAGGGATGGTCAAAAGCCTCAGGCCCTGGTTGGAGACTACAGGGCCAAGGCTAGGGCATGGAAATAGGGAGCCAGCAGAGAACTGCCAGGACTTGCGAGGAAGAAAGAGGAGGTGTTAATTTATTTTTTTTTAAGATTTTATTTATTTATTTGACAGAGAGAGAGAGATCACAAGTAGGCAGAGAGGCAGGCAGAGAGAGAGAGGAGGAGGCAGGCTCCCCGCTGAGCAGAGAGCCTGATGTGGGGCTCGATCCCAGGACCCTGTGAT
>NC_081575.1:67793910-67794537 GCF_022355385.1 Mustela nigripes | reverse complement strand
CAGAGAGGCAGGCAGAGAGAGAGAGGAGGAGGCAGGCTCCCCGCTGAGCAGAGAGCCTGATGTGGGGCTCGATCCCAGGACCCTGAGATCATGACCTGAGCCGAAGACAGAGGCTTAACCCACTGAGCCACCCAGGGGCCCCAATTTAATTTTTTTTTAAGGGAAAGCCCTTGGGCTGGGCCCAGCAGTCAGTGGCCTCCAGTCCCTCCTGGCCCAGTAGGCTAGGGCACCCTGGCCATGACTGCTGAGGCTGGAGTGGGGGTGGTCAGCAACTCTGCAGGATCTCAGAGAGAGAAGCCAGCCTTTAGGAGAGGCCGAGTGCTTTTAGTGCCCAAGTATTTTTTTCGAGTATTAAATGTGAGGTTCAAGCCAACTGATCTGAGGTCTTACAAAGGATACCTGAGCCCCTTTTGAGGCTGGGGCTGCCAAAAAGGAATACTCTTCCCTTTCTCTATGGGGTCCTTATCCAGGGCTTTCTTATCTCCCGAAGTTCCCCAGCTCTCTGGGGAGAAAAACCATGTAGCATTATTGTTATATTTTTTCTCATTTTATTTTATTTTTAAAAAAATATTTAATTTATTTATTTGACAGAGATCACAGGTAGGCAGAGAGGCAAGCAGAGAGAGG
>NC_081575.1:67780557-67793510 GCF_022355385.1 Mustela nigripes | reverse complement strand
ATGGGATGATGGCTTTGAAGCTAGTCTGTGTAAACTTTAAGTTCTAGAATATGTTGGTTCCTTATAAATACCAAGAATACACTAATTAATACCTGTTAGGTCCCTCGGCCTTCTTCCCCCACAATGATGGGCAGGAGGGAGACCTGTATGTCAACATGGAATCAGACTCTTTGTTTTGAGTTGTTTCATTTAGACACTTTATGATTTTATTTTATCATTATTATTTTCTAAGATTTTATTTGTTTGACAGAAAGAGATAGCCGAGTGGGGAACCTGATGCAGGGCTCGATCTCAGAGACCTTGGATAATGACCTGAGCTGAAGGTGCTTAAGCAACTGAGCCACCCTAGGGGCCCCAACACTTACTATTTTAATGTGAGTGTTTTACTTTAGTGATGGGCAAGTCATTTTTAAAACCTAATGGCAAAATATGCATCACTTAAAGTTTACCATCGTAACCACTTTTTTCCAAAGATTTTATTTCTTAAAAAAAAGATTTTATTTCTAAGTAATCTCCACACTCGACGTGGGACTGGAACTCACAACCCAGAGGTCAAGAGTTGCACGCTCCACCAACCGAGCCGGCCAGGCACCCTTTGTCAGAGTCATTTTTAAGAGCACAGCTCAGCGGCATTACGTATGTTCACACTTTCATGCACCCATCACCACATCCATGTCTAGAGTTCTTTTCATCTTCCTCAACTGAGGCTGCACCCATTAAACACACATTCCCATTCCCGTCTCCTCCCAGCCTCCGGCAAACACCATTCTGCTTTCTGTCTCTATGAACTGGACTCCTCTGGGCACCTCATGGAAGTGGAATCATACAGTCTTTGTCCTTTTGTGACTGCTTTATTTCACTTCGCAGGTCTTCAAGGTTCATGCATGTTGTAGCACGGGATAGGATCTCCTTCCCTTTTATGGTCTAACCCTCGTGCAGGTAGACCACGTTTTCTTTATCCATGGGTGCATCGACGGACACTTGAGTTGTTTCTACCTTTTGGCTGGTGTGAATACTGCTGCTGGGAGCTGGGATCATTACTTTTCAGGAAAGTAAAGTGAGGTTCGGAATGATCACACAGCAAATAAAGGGCAGGGCCGGGATTCAAAGGCAAGTCGTCCCCCTTGGCTGGGCCAACCACCTCCAAAGACGCAGTTGCCCTGCACTTCACACCCAACAGCCCTAGCGATCTATCTTTTGAGCTGGGAGCTGGCCGTTTATACCCCCTGGGAGGTTGGAATGGGCCCCCTCGATAAGACTCCCCTGGAAAAATCCTTCTCTTTACCTTGCAGAAGCCCTGGGGGCCAGATGGCTGGGTTCCTCTGTGTGGGTGATATTTGTGCCTGCTTCCAGCCAGAAGGAAGATGCTGGGGTCTCCTTGCCTAGTCTGTGTCCTGCCTCTTAAGGCTTCCTAACCACTCTGGTCTCCAGCAGGGCCCATCTATTCTTGAATCACCGCAACAGTCTCCAGGAGGTGCTGGAGGGAGAAAGAGCCTGGCCATTGTCTGCCTGGAATTTTCTGTCCAGGCTAGGTCGGAGAAGCCAATCTCTTACAAGCTCTACGGTCCTCCTTCCACCGGCCTCCCCACCCCTCCCCCTGCTGCTGCCTGATAGGTAGAAAGCACAACTTAGCAGGATGCTTTTGAAAACTCAGGTTGCATTTAATGTGCAGGCAAATGACCTAGCTTTCATGCCTGCCTCTAAGGAATGCCAGCCTCTGTAACAAGCCCAAAAGTTAGAGGAGGCATCAACACTCTCTAAGGCTTGTCATTAAACCTTCATTCGAGTGGTGTTTCAGCCGCAAGGCTTGCTCCCTTGGTGTTGCGGCTCTACCATAACCCAGGTGGTCATCTGGCCAGGAGTGTGGGAAGGAGTGAAAGCAGAAAACCCACTACTCAGAGCGAACCCCAGTATCCCAGCTGGTGCTGGAGGAAGCAAGATATTGAGCTCAGGATGCTGTCGTGGAGAGGCAGGCTAAAGCTTGGGCTGACCGTGGCTCTGGCACCTTCTTCTCGTTGTCTGCCTGACAGCCATGCGCCTCTCCTTTTCCACTAGAAAACCCTTTCAATGTCAGGTGCTCACTCTCCCAGACTCCCTGGCAAGCAGGAGTAATCACGTGTGACGACTGAGTTCTGGACCATGCTATGTAAGGGGAAACCAGCTGGCTGGCTTTGGGGAAAGGTTTCCCCTGTCTTAAAAAAGAGAAATAGGTAAAGTAGCTTTCCTCCTTAACTTACTGTCTTTGGACATGGCTGGAAGAAGAATCTGTTTGCAGATCCAAAAACTGTTAACACTCATCTTTGGTCAAGACTTGGTTTCTAGATGGCTTGGAGGGCAAAGAGAGGACATTAATTGTTTAAAAAACTTTCTTAAAAAATATTTTATTTATTTATTTGAGAGAGAGAGAGAGAGAGAGAGAGAGAGCGAGCACAAGCAGGGGGAGTGGCAGAGGGAGAGGGAGAAGCAGGCTCTCCTCTGGGCAGGGAACCTGACTCGGGGTTCGATCCCAGGACCCTAGGATCATGACCTGAGCCGAAGTCAGATGCTTGACCCACTGAGTCACCCAGGAGCCCTGAGGACATCAATTTCTATAAAAGCCCAAGTAGGCAGGGCTAGAGGTGAGCCATCTGCTCTAACCACACCATCTACCACCGAGGCATGGGAGCAAACATGATACCGGTCTTGCCCAGTGCTGCCTTCAAGCCCTGGGATGGAAGCAGTTATACTGGAAACAATGATGAGAAATTCACAAGTTGGATTTTCCCTTGTCAGCTTGTACTCATTCCCTATTGTTGCTTTAACAAATTATGACAAACTCAGTGGCTTAAAACAACACAATTTCATCTTACACTTTTGGAGGCCAAAGTCTGAAATGTGTCCCACTGGGCTAAAATCAAGGTGCCTGCAGGAGGCCTTTCTGGAGGCTCTAAGGGAGAATCTGTTTCCAGCTTCTAGAACCAGCCACATTCTTTGGCTTATGACCCCTTCCTCTACCTACAAAGTCGACAATGTCGGTCTGAGTCCTTTTCAGACTGTCATCTCTCTGGTTTCTTCACTCTGGCTCCCTCTTCCACTTACAAAAATCCATGTGAGGGGAACCTGGGTGGCTCTGTCGGTTAAGTATCTGCCTTCGGCTCAGAGCATGATCCTGGGGTCCTGGGATGGAGCCCCGTGTTGGGCTCCCTGCTCAGCGGGGACCCTGCTTCTCCCTCTCCCTCTGCCCCTCTCCCTGCTCTGTGTGTCAAATAAATAAAATCTTTTAAAAAAAGAAAAATCCATGGGATTATATTGACCCACCCAGATAATAATAGAGAATCTCCCCATCTCAAAGTCAGCAAAGCTTAATTACCCTTTGACATGTAATATAACATAAATTCACAAATTCTGGGGAGGATGTGGACATCTAATTTCATCCACCACACAGGCGTAGGAAGAAAAGAAATTTTGCTCCTAAGAGCAAAATTGGATGTCCCATGAGTACATGATATGGGGCTAGAAGCCATTTTAAGTGTCTTAAAGTTAGATTGGATGCTGGAATTTTCAAATTATTTTTTAAATCCTAAACTCCCATATCACTTTATTCTGATATTATATCAGTTTTCATAAATCCACTCATCAGCTAATCACCTCATCTTTGTAGACACCTTAGGCTCAAGGGTGTATTTTTCCCTTTTCTCCCCCCCCCCCAAAGTGAAGCCAGCTCTGCTCCTTACTGCCTCACTACTTCAACAGGTCAGGGAAGGAATGTAGCCTGGCAGGGGGGAGAGAGAGCACTGTGGGTCTCCTGACCTGGCTTTCTAGCAGCGCTCTGAGGAGTTGGTAATTCCCCCAAAGTGTAGTTCTCCCCCGCCTCATCCCCGCCCTGTTCACACAGAAACACAAGAGCTCCCAGCCGTCTGGCAGATTTCCTCAGCTTCCCGTGACAGGGACAATGCAAGGGTTAGTGGCAGTTTACAGACAACCAATAATTGATGATGAGATGGTGCTCCCTCAGATGTCTGGCACTGTGGAAGTTTCCAAGACCTAGTCTTGATCTCAGGGAGGCAGGAACTGCAAGAATGACTCAGGTAGAATTTCCCAACACTCTGCTGAGATGGGGTGCAGAACCGAAATTGAGCTGATTTAGAAAAACAAGAGAGGGGCGCCTGGGTGGCTCAGTCAGGTAAGAGGCTGCCTTCAGCTCAGGTCATGACCCCAGGATCCTGGGATCAAGTCCCACGTCGGACTCCCTGCTCGGTGGAGAGCCTGCTTCTCCCTCTCGCACTCCCCCTGCCTGTGTTCCCTCTCTCGCTGTGTCTCTCCTTGTCAAAATAAATAAATAAATAAAATCAAATAAAAAAAAGAAAAAAAAACCCAAGAGAGAAGGATAATATTCTTCCATACCTAGATTTATGATCTGGGACTAATAACAAAGCAACATGCCTTTCAATCTGCCAAAGGGCTTGGACACACAGTTACATGGGAAACCACATGCTTAAAATGAAGCTTTTGGGGGCGCCTGTGTGGCTCAGTGGGTTAAAGCCTCTGCCTTCGGCTCAGGTCACAATCCCAGGGTCCTGGGATGGAGCCCCGCATCGGGCTCCCTGCTCAGCTGGAGGCCTGCTTCTCCCCCCCCCTCTGCCTGCCTCTCTGCCTACTTGTGATCTCTGTCTGTCAAATAAATAAATAAAATCTTAAAAAAAAAATGAAGCTTTTGGGTGTCTTTATCCACAATCAGAGAATACAATCTACTTCATGGAGCAGTGTACACGAACAAGCATTCTAGGGAGACTGAGCGAGAATGGAAAAGCATTGCGGTGCTCGAAGGAACTCACCTGCACACACTGGCTGCCCATGTTTTTGGAGAGCAGTGAGCCATATCTGTTAAGCAGGTATATCTCCTATGATTCCGTGACCCCGACAGCATGAGTGCTCAAAATTACCTGTGCGAGCTGCCTCGGATCCATTTCCTCCTCTCTAGCTTTCCTTGCATGGCTCAAGCCAGAGTCTCTCACCTGACCCACTGTGAACAGCCTCCTCTCCAATTTTCCTGGGTCCAGACTTTCTTCTCCACGGAAAAGATTGTTCAGAATACAAACCTAATCCTATCACCTCCTTGTTCACCTTCCTGTTCAAAACTCTCCAGAACTCTCCTCTACTGCCTTCCATAAATAGACTGGTATTCTGTCCCTGTGATCTGGCTTCTTTTTTTTTTTTTTTTTTTTTAAGACTTATTTATTTATTTGAGACAGTGAGAGAGAGAGAGAGAGAGAGAGAGCACACAGAGGCAGAGGGAGAAGCAGACTCCCCGTTGAGCAGAAAGCCTGATGCGGGGCTTGATCCCAGGACCCTGGGAACCTGATCTGAGCCAAAGGAGGACACTTAACAGATTGAGCCACCCAGGGACCCCTGTTTCCTGGCTTCTTAACAGTTTTGCAAGCATGCTGCAAGGTTTGTTCACCAAATGGGTCTAGAGGCTAGTGTGTCCCTGGGCACACTGTTCCCATCTGCTATGCCCGAACTCAGTTGCCTTCTTATCCTTCAGGATGCTCTTTGTGCCAGAAGCTGGCTTTCAAAGCCCAGCACGGTAGTGGTTGTTTCTCCTTGGGGGTCCCCCAGTACAGTGTCTACCAGGATGGCATAGAAGCTAGCATATTGGATTGCTATTTTATTTTCTTTAAACTTTTTTTTTTTTTTTTGACAGATAGGTAGTATAAGTAGGCAGAGCGGTAGGCAGAGGGAGAAGCAGGTTCTCCACTGAGCAGGGAGACCCATGCGGGGTTCAAATCGGAACCTGAGCCGAAGGCAGCCACTTAATCAACTGAGCCACCCAGGCACCCCTGGATTGCAATTTTAAAAACAATTCTTTCTCCACCTCGACACAGATGCGTTCTTTGAAGGTACAGTCTGTGTCGTTATGTCTGTATTTCTGCCATTTTAGAAGATTCTCAGTAGTACTCTCCAACTACGTGGTTTCAAGCATGCATGGCTCTCATTTTCCTAGACCACCCCCTTCTGGTCCCAGACAATTCAGGCTGAAGGTGCTAGAGCTAGAGATTTCTTCAACACTGAAGTGATGGTGCGGGGAGGGGGGGGCGGCGGGGTTGTAAATCCTACTTTCAACACTGTGTCTGGACTGCGCCCCCTTCATCTGTCACTTCCTGTGTGATCACGGACAAATCACAGTCTATGAGCTTCTGTTTCTCCCCAGGAAGACGAGCATAATCATGGTAGCTACCCTCAAAGACTGTCGGGAAGGCACCAAGCGACAAAGTGAAAGTGCTCACCAAATTGTCATGTGCTACACGCAGATAACCTTCAAAGAACCACTTTTGTTAAAAGTGGCCCCAGAGAAAATGAACTTAAAAAAAAAAATGAGGTCCCAAGTGTAAGAACCTAACGAAACCTTTCTTTTTCATCTTATTTGCATTTATTTATTTATTTATTTGAAAGAGAGAGAAAGCGTGAGGTGGGGGAGGAGCAGAGAGACAGAGACAGACAGACAGAGAGAGAGAGAGAGAGAGAGAAACAGACTCCCTGCTGAGCAAGGAGCCCAGGGCAGGACTCGATCCCAGGACCCCGAGATCATGACCTGAACCGACTAAGCCACCCAGGCACCCCCGGACCAAACTTTCTTATTCCTTTTCCATTGTCCAAACTAACTTTGTGCTTAATTCTGCCTTCACCTGCCCTCACCTGGGGGACATCGTCCTCCGTCCATGCCATCTGTTTTATTCCAATTCCCTGCTGGTGGCAGGAGAGCACCATGTCCCTTTCACAGATCTGGGTTCAAATCTCAACCCCGCCATCTCTCTTGACCGGCTGCCTCACCTCTTCGGGCCCAAGTTTTGTCATCTCCTGGGTCCTTGGTATGTGATGGGGAATAGATGACACCATAGAACTGTTCCTTTCAATTTCAGTAATTCCCACCTCTGCTCTTAGTCAGCCTCCCACGGGTTTAATCACACCTAGGATGCCTTCTCCGCTCAACCCAAGTTTCAGGTTTCATTTTCACATATTTAAACTTGGAAATCCTCTTTTCTGAGTACCACCTCTGGTTTTTTCAGTTCTCTTCCTTCTGCCAAAGTCACTCTGCCTTCAGCGTGGCTTCCAGCCCCTCCAGCCAACCTTGTTTTCCCAGACAGCCTCAGGGACAGCCTCAGTCACCTCTCTGCCAAGCCAGAACCTGAAGCCTTAGCCACGTCACTGTGACCTCAACTGCTGCCTCACATTTCCACATTCCCTTTCCCTGGGTGGCCTTGGGCCCAGATAACTTTCTGCTTACCGTGTTGGCTTCCAAATGTTCACGTTTGCAACCAATAGGTTTTTTCCTCCTCTGCTGGGGGAACACACTCATCAGCAGAATGCCTGTCTCCTTCTCCCTGACTTCCTTTTGCCATAGCTGAGGAAGAGTCATCCCCCTTCCCCGCCAGCAGTCTCTGACAGGCACCCTAGCTCCTCCCCCATAGCCCTTCCAGCAGGCCTTGATCCAGAACGATCCCCTCTATCGTTTGCCTCTTCAGCTTCTTATCTTTCCCTCTCCTCTCCTTCTGCATATAGCAACCCAGATATCCCCCATTCCAAGATGACCTTCTCAGGCTTCCTCTCCAGATACCACCTTAGATATGCCCATGGTACCATCCGGGTTCTTCTGTGTGGCCATGGACTTACCTTTACCAGAGATCTTTCCATTTTGACATGGCTTCACATAGCTGTTTACCATCCCTTGGTTTCAACTTGAAGGACTCCTTTTTAGCACTTTTTGTACAGCAGGCCTTGTGGTAAGAAACTCCCTCAGCTTTTGCTTGGGGGGAAACTCTTCCAGCCTTGTTGACGTGGGGGCCAGGACCTGAGATGATGGTGCAAGGGCCTTAATGGCCACCGTAGGGGTGAGGATAGCTTCCTTTCATCTTTCTGTCTCTCCCCTGTATCTGTTCCGGTGACCCACCTTTCTGTATAGACAGGTTTTAAAAATACATACTTTTTAAAAAGATTTTATTCATCCATTTGAAAGACAGAGATTACAAATAGGCAGAGAGGCAGGCAGAGAGAGAGGAAGGGAAGCAGGCTCCCTGCTGAGCAGAGAGCCCGATGTGGGGCTCGATTCCAGGACCCCGGGATCGTGACCTGAGCCGAAGGCAGAGACTTTAACCCACTGAACCACCCAGGTGCCCCCATACATGTTTTTTTAAAAAGAATTATTTATTTATTTGAGAGAGAGGGAGAGCAGGGGGGAGGGGCAGTGTGAGAGGGAGAGAGAATCTCAAGCAGCCTCTGTGCTGAGCATGGAGCCTGACCTGGGGCTGGATCTCACAACCCTCAGATCGTGACCTGAAATGAAATCAAGAGTCAGAAACCCAACCGACCGAACCACCCAGGCGCCCCATATACAGTTTTAAAAATAACCTAACTGCCCTGCCTTACAGCTTTGGTTGGTACAGAGCCCACTTTTTAAATTACCACAGGCAACATTGTTTGACCAAATGTTTCACCACTAAATAACTAAGGGTGATAACTTTCTAATCTTCCATAGTTTTACCATTATGGCTCCAAGCCTAATCCTCCTTATTGAGCCAATTCTAAAATTTTGGATTTTGTACCTTGTAGCTCCTACTTTGAGGTACTACATTCCAATTTAGCTCCAATAACTGGAACTCCAAAGCCTGGCCCAAACAAATAACATAAAAACATATTTTTCCATGTAAGGAAAAGTCCCAAGATGGGTAATCAAGGGATGAAATGGTATCTACATGATGTTTTCAGAAATTTGGACTCTTTGAATTTCTGCTCAGACAATGTTAGAACATTTAACCTTCACAAGATGGCTGCCTGACTGCCAGCCTTCACATCTGCCTTCAAAGCAGCAGAGGGGAAGAGAAGTTAATGACGCAAGGAGATAGGTCAACTGATTCATCTCTCTCATCCATGTTTCTTTGCACAAAATATATATGTATAAACATTCAGTCACCTTTCAGTGGGAAGGATGATACTCAGATTTCACTGTTAGGTTCAGTAGAACATAATGTCAAAGGATGACATATCCAATGTGACACACTAAAAAGAATGTTGAATAAAGAGCACTTAATCTTCAAAGAAATTTATAATAATAATTTAAAGCTTCATGAATTAGGGTTGTGACAGTTTAAAATAGGACTATCATGAGAAACAAAATCAACCTCTGAGGGTATGAAAAGGGCTGTAGGGCAAACAAGAAGAAAATTAGCATTCATTGCGTTACGAGTATGAGCTTTCCATATGATGAATATTAACTCTTATTCAATGACAAACCTTGCAAATACAGAATAAAATCCAAATTACTGGTTATACAGCAAAAAAAAAAAAAAATCTACTTGTGACAAAAGCAAGGTTATAGATTCAGGTTCTCATCAAACATTTCTTGCACTAACATTATCTACAGATAATGGCCAATTTGTACCCTGGCCAATTTGTACCCTTTCTTTAAAAAAGATTTTATTTATTTGAGAGAGAGAGAGAGAGAGATGCAAGAGTGAGAGAGAACACAAGCAAGGCTGGTTCAGAGGGAGAGGGAGAAGCAGACATCCTGGTGACCAGTCTGCCAGATGTGGGGCTCCATCCCAGGACCCTACAATCATGACCTGATCTGAAGGCAGACGCTTAACCTATGGAGCCACCCAGGCACCCTGTACCTAGTGACTCCTTATGCATACTAAATGGGATTCAGGTAAAATGCCGCTATGTACAAAGCTGTGTACAAAGCTGAAAGAATGTTCTCCATTTCCTGGGGGGAAATTATCAATATACAGCAGGAGGTCTAAGGGTTCATATATTTGTTGCGTCATCACAATTCAAATGTATTTCTGGGTGTGGTTTTCATTTTGCCCAAATGAATATGTGCCTTGAATATGTGCCCTATGGTCACACTTAGCAACGAGAAGAAAACAGAACTCCAGCTTTGAGGAGCTGACACACTGCAAGCCAGCTGCAGGATATTACCTTGTGGGACATACTGAGGTCACCTTGCTTCCTGAGGAATTTTCACAAAAGTTTTATGCACCAACTTCTACTTCCATCTCACTAGCCAGAATTTAGTCATGTGGTTATCACTCTTTGAGGGAGCTTGGGCAATGTAGATTTCTAGCTGTTATGTGTTGCTGCCACAGACAAAATCAGGGTTTGCTAATGAGGAAGGAGGGAAAGAAGAAATCTCAGATGGGCTCTAACTAGTTGGGGCAGAAAGAAATTTATCTCCGGCAGAAATGTTAGAAGAGCTATAGAAGCAGGTCTAGGCAAAACTCTCAGAAACAACATTGCTTAGTTAGTCTGATTAACCTCAGAAACACTGCCTCTGCTGCCATCCATGCCCCCAAAGCCAGTGACCTCTGCCCAGCTGTGACCCCATGTCAATTCCAAATCAAAGCTTTCCACGGGGGCATCTTATTGGTAAGAACTACATCACAGGCATGCAAGGGACGTTGAGGAATGAAGTTTAGGAGAAATCTATCTGAAGAGGTGGCATTCACAGTAGTGGTTGAGTAAGCATATTTCATTGATTCTAAGACACGCATTTTCCCCACATTTTTATGCTTCTGAAATTAGTGTACTTTTTTTTTTTTTGACAGACAGAGATCACAAGCAGGCAGAGAGGCAGGCAGAGAGAGAGAGAGGAGGAAGCAGGCTCCCCGATCGAGCGGGGCTCGATCCCAGAACCCTGGGATCATGACCTGAACCGAAGGCAGAGGCTTTAAACCACTGAGCCATCCAGGCGCTCCATGAAATTAGTGTACTTTTGATAGGTCAGTGATGGCTGTTGGGTATCTGTTGCTTTTGTGCTGCGTCTGTCGTTGTTTGTATGCCCATTAGACCCCCTTAAAAGAGCGAGAAAACATTGCCATTGAAAGGGTCCAAATGGGGGTTTCAATAGGTCGGAAGGAAATCCTGGACCCAAGAGTGAAGCACTCTATTTCAATGCCGTCCTGCCAAAGAATCCCACAGGGTACAAGATCAGCAATACAGACAACTCTGAGTTCTACACTAAATATAAAGCATTTCTAGAAATAAGTCAACTGATTTATTTTGCTTTTAAAAAAATATTTTATTTATTTATTTGACAGCAAGAGAGGGAACACAAACAGGGGGAGTAGGAGAGGGAGCAGCAGGCTTTCCACCAAGCAGGGAGCCCGATGTGGGGCTCAATCCCAGGACCTTGAGATCATGACCTGAGCCAAAGACAGACACAATGACTGAGCCGCACAGGTGCCCTGATTTATTTTTCTTTTTAATGTCTTCACAAGAGATTGACACCTAAACAAAATAACTCTAATTGACAAGAAAAAAAAAGACTATTGGCTCAGTTACATCACTCTCAGGATTTAGCCTGAGAAAATAATTTAAAAGAAAAATATTCTCAGGGTGCCTGTGTGGGTCAGTTGGTTAAGCATCTGCCTTCAGCTCAGGTCATTATCTAAGGGTCCTTGGATCCAGCCCTGGGGCGGGCTCCCTGCTCAGTGAGGAGTCTGCTTCTCCCTCTGCCCCTCTCCAACCCTTGTGCCCTCTCTCTCAATGAATAAAATCTTAAAAAAAGAAAAAAATTTTTAAAAGGAAAACAAATTTGTATATGCACTATAATCACAACTATGTGAAATATGTGTATGAAAGTTTTTTTTTAAAGACTTTATTTATTTGTTAGAGAGAGAGAGAGAGAGGGAGCACAAGCAGGGGGAGCAGCAGGTGGAGAGAGAAGCAGACTCCCTGCAGGGAGCCTAATACAAGACTTGATCCCATAACCCTAGGATCATGACCTGAGGCAAAAGCAGATGCTTAACTGACTGAGCCACCCAGGAATCCCTGTGTATGAAAGGTTAAACACTCAAGAAGCCTGTAAAATATCTAGAAGCATGTTGCAGTAAAATAGGAATGTCCTGGATGGGTTCCTGGGGACCCGTGGGTCTATTGGTTCTGAATCTTTTTTTTGGGGCTATGAATCCTGTATTAGTCTCTTCAGGCCACTGAAACAATACCACAGGCCAGGTGGCTTAAATAATTTATGTTCTCATAGTTCCAGATACTAGAAGTCCACGATCAAGGTGCCAGCAAATGCAGTTCCTGGTTAGGCTCTCTTCTCTGCTTGCAGATGGCCACCTGCTTGCTGTGTCATCACATGGCATTTTCTCTGTATGTTATGGAGAGAGAGAGAGAGAGAGAGAGAGATCGATCTCTGGTGTCTCTTTCTCTTCTTATAAAGATACCAGTCCCATCAGATTGGGGCCCACCCATGTGAACTCAGTTAACTTTCTAAGTTTTTAAAAAGATTTTATATTTTTATTTAATTGACACAGAGAGAGACAGCAAGAGAGGGAACACAAGCATGGAGAGTGGGAGAGGGAGAAGCAGGCTTTCCGCTGAGCAGGAAACCCGATGCGGGGCTGGACCCCAGGACCCAGGATCATGAGCTGAGCTGAAGGCAAATACTTAACAACTGAGCCAACCAGGAAACCCTTCATTTAACTTTCTAAAGACCCTGTCTCTAACTACAGTCACAACGAAGGTTAGTGCTTCAATACAGGAAATTTTGAGGCAACATGATTCAGCCCGTAACAGGCCCCCTTTGAGAACCTGATGAAAGTTCTGTGCGCCCTCCCCGGAGTCTGCATACATCGCCTCCCACAACGTTGCACACAATTTCAGGAAGTTCATGGACCCCAGGTTGAGCAGCGTTGTTCCAGACCAACTTCCTCTTTTCACAGATGGAGAAATGGTGCTTCAGAAGAGGGAAGTGATTTTCCACAGATTCGGAGAGAGCCAGGTCTCATGATTCCTCATCTAGTTCTTGCCCAAGTTTATTCTGCCTTCTTCTGAGCCTGTTAGATCAGCCATCCAGGATGACCCCAGCACAAGCACACCACAGGTCCTCTGGACAGGGTGGAAGGGTGCAGCCACTTCTTCTTCTTCTTCTTTTTATTTATTTAAATATATATATATATATTTAAGGTTTT
>NC_081575.1:67774690-67780457 GCF_022355385.1 Mustela nigripes | reverse complement strand
GGGAGCCAGATGTGGGGCTCAGTCCCAGGCCCCTGGATCATGACCTGAGCCAAAGGCAGACGCTTAAGGACCGAGCCCCTAGGCACCCCAGGTGCAGCCACTTCTTCACCTGGGGTACTCACATGGGTTAATAAGGCTCTAGCTGTAATGGACAGCAAGGTGGATGGATTTCAGTGTCTCAAACTAGTCAGGAGCTTGTGAAGGAGCTGCGCCAACTTCAATATTCATCCACAAGAGACCGGAGATTGAGAAGGCGGAAGGGCTCTGGTCTTGCTGAAAGACAATGGAGAGGACAAGGCACAGTCTTGAACTATCTGGTGGCCTTGACGTGGCATTGTCCCCCTAGGTCTGATTCCTCACTTGGACACTGCCCAGAAGTTGGGCTATTTGATTTCTCCGGGAGTTCTTCTGGCTCTCAGATTCTGTACTTCTATGATACTGGGGCAGGAAGCAGGAGGAAAAATGAGTTGAGGCATTTGGGTTCTTAATTCTGGGGAAAATAATTTTTTTTTTCAAAATGTCTTCTAATGGTACCATAGAATTAGCGATAAAGAAAATGTTGTTTGGGGGTGCCTGGATGGTGCAGTTGGTTAAGCATCCGACTCTTGATTTGGGCTTGGGTCCTGATCTCAGGGTCAGGAGATTGAGCTCTGTCTTGGGTTCCATGTTCAGCGGAGAGTCTGCTTAACACTCTCATTCCCTCTGCCCCCACCACCCCCTCTCTAAAATAAATAAATCTTTCTTTATTTTTATTTTTATTATTTAAAAAAATATTTTATTTATTTATTTTACACACACACAGAGAGAGAGAGAGAGAGAGAGAGAATGAGCACAAGCAGGGGGAGCAGCAGAGGGAGAGGGAGAAGCAGACTCCCAACTGAGCAGGGAGCTCAATTTGAGACTTGATGCCAGGACCCTGAGATCATGACCTGAGCAGAAAGCAGACGCTTAACTGACTGAGCCACCCTGGCGCCCCATAAATAAATCTTTAAAAAGAAAAGAAAAAAAATGTCTTTTGAAGAGATGGAAAAGCCCTAAGCAGAATCTGAAAAGACCCTTTAAATACTTAGTCATTTAACGTAAAGTTTTGACATAAATGTTTCCTTTGTTTCTGCTTCAGGCCCATCCTTAAGTAAGAGAGGAGAATTAGGGTAGCTGAACTTCTAAATAAAGGTGCCAAGAGAATGGGGCAGTATTTGCAATGGGAAATGCTATGTATCTTTAGGCAGAGGTGGTGGCCCCAGAGGATCATTTTGTTCCATTTCATCTGTCAATGAAATAAACAACCATGACATTCTTTCTACTGATCCTCTCAAAGCCACAAAGCAGCGTGGAGCCTAAACTTGAGCCACTTTGGGGGAAAGCAAGACTAGAAACAAAAGCAGGGGAAACTCCTGGGGTGAGGTCTAACTTTTCAGGAATATTCTTCTAGCTTTGCTCCCTACCAACAATAAGGCCTTGAAGGGCTGCCCACACCCTTCTGCTGTTTCTTCTGCCTGTCCATGCCCCCACACCTAGTCTTACACATCATTGGTCTCAGTTTCTGTCTAGGGAGAAGAGGAAGAAAAGGGTTGCAGATGGGGAAGCAGGGGTGAAGGCTGGTGTTAAGAGGGAAGTGTCAAACAGGCAAGGGAAATGCGGGGCACCGCCATCACCACGCCCACCACCTTTATTGGCGAATAACCCCTTCAGTCCCAGTGGCTAATCAGCTAACTACGAAGGACGGGAGGAACTCCAAAGGCGTGGCTTCCACCCCTTACTTCCCAACAAACAGCCTTGAACGGCACTGCCCTCAGCTGGTCAAATCATCGTATTACAACGCAGGTCCTTTGTTTTGGATTTTTGGCCTTCATTTCTTGCTCTCAGGGTTCTTGGTCCTCCAGCGCTGAGAGGAAGTGGATGGGGAAGGTAGAAATCTCTGAAAAGCTGTAACTATAGTGCAACACCTTTGTGGGTTTTCAGCACAAACTCACAATTAGATTCCGAATGAAAACATACCACTCAAATATGGAATAACTATTAAAAAACTGAGTTGATTTATATACTATAATTATGTAAACATCATTCCTGTCATTTTTAGTAAAATCTATGAAATTTGGAACATAAGGCTATCAATATAAATTAAATGAAGTTACTAATCTTAATGAGGCCTGTTGTAAATAAAGGAAATAATTTTAGCTTTACTTCTGGATATAAGATAATTACAATATGTTTATACTACTATGTTATTTCCCTTAGCATTGTTCTTTCGCCATTTATGGTGGAAGGTAATATAGATAGGGAAAATGTCACGATTATATGCATATTTTAATAAATGATTATCAAGTTAATGTCTGTGTAAACTCCCCGGGTCACAGAAGAGAACGCTATCAATATCCCCCAAGGCTCCTGAGGTTTCCCTGTCTGGTTTCAGCCCCATTTCCTCCTCCAAAGAGGAAATCCACAACCTTACTTCTGTGACCACACTTTCCTTGCTTTTCCTCGTGGTTTTATACACAATGCATGCATCTTTATTTTGTTTTATTTTTCAGGAGTTGGGGGAGAGGGAGAGGGTAGACAGAGAGAGAGAATCTTAATAAGGCTCCACGCCCAGCATGGAGCCCGACACAGGGGCTGATCTCACAACCCTGAGATCATGTCCTGAGCAGAGATCAAGAGTTGGACCCTTAACCAAGTAAGCCACCCAGGTGCCCCTATATATGCATTTTTAAATGATACATCAATACTGCCCATTATTTACAATTATATGAATGGAATCATTAAATATGTCCATATTGTTTCTTGCTTCTTTTATTCACTTTCATATTTGTAAGATTTGCTCTTATTATTCTGTGCAGCAGTACCTTGTGCATTTTTGCTGATGAAAAAGTATTCCCTCATATAAATGTGCCACAAATCATTGATCCTGCCCACAAAAGTAGAAATCTGTGTGGTTCCCCTATTTGTAACAAAATGATAGCAAAAATGTTGCTCATAAACCTTTCTGTCTTGCTATTAAAGGGGTATTTTTTTTTTAAGATTTTTATTTGTTTATTTGACAGACAGAGATTACAAGTAGACAGAGAGGCAGGCAGAGAGAGAGAGAGGGAAGCAGGCTCCCAGCTGAGCAGAGAGCCCGATGCGGGACTCGATCCCAGGACCCTGGGATCATGACCCGAGCTGAAGGCAGCGGCTTAACCCACTAAGCCACCCAGGCGCCTAAAGGGGTATTTGTAATGTATATGTTTAAAAGGATAGTTGAAAGTTAATGAAAACTGTTAGAAAAAAAGCAGCATAAGCTCAAGAAAGGATGAAGGAAGGAATAAAGGTAAAATAAATTAGTGAAAGAGGAAACAAGTATACAAGAGATAGAATTACAAAGGCAGGAGTTGGTTCTTTGGAAAAGACTAAAATTGGTGAAACTCGAAGGAGCTTGGTCAAGGAAACAAGGGAGCGAAGCACCAACATTGGAAAAGAGAGGGTAGAAATAACCACAAAACCAAATGATCCAAATTAAGTTGTGGGACAACTGACATCAAGAATATCCTGGTGTCGGGGTGCCTGGGTGGCTCAGTGGGTTAAAGCCTCTGTGTTCAGCCTGGGTCATGATCCCAGAGTCCTGGGATTGAGCCCCGCATTGGGCTTTCTGCTCAGTGGGGAGCCTGCTTCCCTCTCTCTCTGCCTGCCTCTCTGCCTGCTTGTGATCTCTATCAAATAAAATCTTAAAAAAAAAAAAAAAAGAATATCCTGGTGTCATGCACGGAGGACAGAACATCACCTGTATAGTATTCCTGCCTGTGTTTAACCTGAAACTAAACAGGAGAAAGCAATCAGACAAATCCAGCCTAAGAAGCTTTCTGAACTCCTGGACCAGATCTTCAAAAGGCAATGTCATGCAAGACCAAAAAAAAAAAAAAAAAGTCTGGGAAAATACGTTAGTTTAAATACTAAGGAGACTTGACAACTGAAATGCAATGGATGATCTTTACTTGGAAAGATGAGGGTTTTTTTTTTTAAAGATTTTATTTATTTATTTGACAGAGAGAAATCATAAGTAGATGGAGAGGCAGGCAGAGAGAGAGAGAGGAGGAAGCAGGCTCCCTGCCAAGCAGAGAGCCCGATGCGGGACTCGATCCCAGGACCCTGAGATCATGACCTGAGCCGAAGGCAGCGGCTTAACCCACTGAGCCACCCAGGTGCCCCGGAAAGATGAGGGTTTTTTGTTTGAGATCAGGTACAAAGAACAATATTAGGACAATGGGAAAATTTGAGTGAGAATCTAAACTAGGTATTATATTGTCTCAAAATTAAATTCTCAGAGTGTGATATCTGCATTAAGATTTTGTAGCAGATCACAATTTTTCTTAAGAAATGTATGTTGTGGGGCGCCTGGGTGGCTCAGTGGGTTAAGCCTCTGCCTTCGGCTCAGGTCATTATCTCAGGGTCCTGGGATTGAGCCCCGCATCTGGCTCTCTGCTCGGCAGGGAGCCTGCTTCCCCCTCTCTCTGTCTACTTGTGATCTCTCTCTCTGTCAAATAGATAAATAAAATCTCTTAAAAAAGAATAAAAAAGAAATATATGTTGTGTATTTAGGGACAATAAACCATAATTTCTTCAAGTAACTCAAATGATTCATGAAACATTTAAAACACACACACAGAGGGGAGGGACAGAAAATGACATAAGTGACAAATAATAATGGGTAAATCCAGGTGAAGGATATCTGAGTGTTCCTTGCAATTTTCTTGCAATTATCTGTAAGAGAGACATTTTCGAAAGTAAAATTTGGGGGCGCCTGGGTGGCTTAGTCGTTAAGCGTCTGCTTTCATCTCAGGTCCTGATCCCAGCGTCCTGGGATCAAGCTCCCCATCAGGCTCCCTGCTCAGCAGGAAGCCTGCTCCTCCCTCTCCACCTGCATGTGTATCCTCTCTCACTGTCAAATAAATAAATAAAATCTTTTTTAAAAAAAGTAAAATTTGAGGAAAAAGAAGATATTAAATGCCATTTTATGTCTATTAGTTTGCAAACTCAGAAAAAGGTAACCAATATCTAGAAAAAAATAACTTGCCAAAAGTCACTCAAAAAGGAATAGCCAACCTGAATTGTTCTATAGCCATACAGAAATATATCACTAGTTAAAAAGCTTAAGAAAAAAAAAAAAATCCAGGTTCAGGGCGCCTGGATAGCTCAGTTGTTAGGCATCTGCCTTCAACTCAGGTCATGTGGGATCAAGCCCCGAGTCGGGCTTCCTGCTTAGCGGGTAGCTGCTTCTCCCTCTCCCTCTGCCCTTGCTCGTGTTCCCTCTCTCGTGGTCTCTTTCTCTCTAGCAATTAAATAAATAAAAATGTTAAAAAAAAAATCCAGGCTCCTCCATTGACTTTGGACAAATACTTTAAGCAAAAACTTTTTGTTTTTTTGGCAGAAACATTTTTAATGTGACATGAATTCATAAAAAAACGGGAAAACGAAGGACACTCTGCAAAACACTTGGAGGATACAATAACCTGGATACTAAATCCTGTCAAGGACAAGTTGAGAAAGGAAAATGACTGATCAGTCACACACTCAATGTAAAGAAAAAAAGAATCAGTAACAGAATATTAGCAAACTGAATTCTACAGGATATAAGAAGGAAACCAGAAGGTGCTATGATGAAACTGGATCCATCCCAGACACACAAACTTGATTTAACTTCAGAAAATAAATTGCGGGACACCCGGGTGGCTCAGTTGGTTAAGCAGCTGCCTTCGGCTCAGGTCATGATCCCAGCGTCCTGGGATCGAGTCCC
>NC_081575.1:67754458-67764690 GCF_022355385.1 Mustela nigripes | reverse complement strand
CCCCCAGGGATTTTGAAGGCCTTGATCTACTCTCTGGTTTTTTTTTTAATTAACTTCCAATATCACTTTTCAGAAGCGTGCCATGATTTTGAGATGTATTTTGTGTCCCATTGTTTATATGTCATGCATTAAAAGATTTTTTAAATAATAAATTTTGAGTTGTTATGGTTAAATTAACCATTTTTTCCTTTGTTGGTTTTCGGTACCCTGATTTTTAATATATGGGTAAAACATGTAACTATTGCTGTAATCAAGATAGAAAACTGTTTCTGCAAAACCAGCTTCCTTGGGGGCATGTATGGGACATTTCCTGGCCGATCTTCGGAATCTGGCTTTTTTTCCAAAGAGAACCCTCAACTTCCTATAATGGGCCTGTGTTGGTTGAGGATGTAACCGCCTCTGAATTTTTACCTGTTTACTACCACATCCTCTGTGGGATCCTCAGTGTGTCTCCTGTTCCTCTGCTGTAGGAATGGGCCTTTTTATAAGTTACCAAGGAAGCTCTGTGTGTCTCACCCTTAGCCCTTAACTCTTTGATAATGTTCCTTAGTTACGCATTGTGTCTCTTAAGGGCATCAGTACAACTTGTAGATGACTGCCACTTTTGGCCTTCCTTGGATTTTGTGCCCTTCATACCATTCAAAGGCCTGAATCATCTCACAAGCTAGGATAAAACTCTATACTGTGATGTTTCCAGTTAACCTTGTGCTATTAATTATCCATGCCACACAGAGGTCGAGGCTCCTCAGCTGAGCTCCGAGCGGTTGATCGCCTTCGCTCCCGGAGCCCCGGCTCTGCTCGCCGCGGGCTCCACCCACCATTGTAGGCCTGTAGTCTGATATGGAGCATGCCTTTACCCCGTTGGAACCCCTTCTTCCCACCAGGAAGTTGAAATACTGCCTTGTGGTTCTGAATCAGCCTCTGGACAAATGTGTTCGTCATCTTTGGAGCAAAGCCCTTTTGAGAGCCTGTGCTGATGGAGGTGCCAACCTCAGGCAAAAAAGATACCTTCCATGGTATCATGGAAGGAGAGAGGGAAAACTTTTTGCCTGAATTCATCAGTGGAGACTTTGATTCTATTAGGCCTGAAGTTAAAGAATATTATGCTGTCAAGGGATGTGAGATTATTTCAACACCTGACCAAAACCATACTGACTTCACCAAGTGTCTTGAATGTCTCCAAAAAAGATAGAAGAAAACCACCTACAGGTAGATGTAATCATGACCTTGGGAGGTTTTGGTGGGCGTTTTGACCAGTTTATGGCATCTGTGAGCACCCTGTTCCAAGCTACTTGCATCACTCCTGTGCCAATTATAATAATCCAAGAGGAATCTCTCATCTACCTGCTTCAACCAAGAAATCACAAAATGCATGTAGATACTGGAATGGAAGGTGATTGGTGCGGCCTTATTCCTGTTGGACAGTCTTGCAATCATGTTACGACAATAGGCCTAAAGTGGAACCTCACAAACAACATGCTTGGCTTTGGAACACTGGTCAGTACTTCCAATACCTATGATGGGTCTGGTGTCGTGACTGTAGAAACGGACCACCCGCTCCTCTGGACCATGGCCATCAAAAACTAACCCAGCAAGTGGCATCCATGGCCGGGCCTCGGATTTACCTCATTTGCTGCTGACTTACTATTCCACAAGAACAGTTCACCTTGGTTTACAGAAATTTAAACCTCTCCATGGGATGCCCCCTAGTTTTAAAGATGTTAATGTTTCGGGAACCCCAGATAACATAAATGACAGATCTCAAGTCTACAGTGAGGGAGAAAAGTTATTTGTAAAGAAAGTACATAATCTCCATTACATTCACTTGGAAAACCAAAGTGGGTCATTCCCCTACAAAATTCAGTACCGATTATCAGCATTCCATTTCTCCTAGGGAATTGTTTTTAATTTTGAAGCGGAGACTGTTCTCTGTTGAGGGTCTCTGTTGTCCAACACATCAGCTGCCTCCTGCCCATCCTTAAATCCTTATGCCAAAGGCTCTGTCTGGTGTTTATGAATGCTGGAGTCCTCTCTGTAACATGGGGAAAAGTTCCTTTGGGATTGGGCTGTTAGAATGGTGCCATTTCTCCCTGGCCTTATTACTGTCTTTGGTATTACCTTTTAAAATAAATCAAGAGTCACTGAAAAAAAAATTATCCATGCCACACAGAATATTCAGGATGGTACTGTTGTTGCCATTTGGGTAACAAGGGATCCAGTCCATAAACCCCATCTTCCAGCCTGTTGCCAAGACCACTCCTGACTACCACTGTTGTTAGTTTGGTTTCTACAAAAATATGGATACCAAGACATGATTGATTGTGAAAGATCATTATGGGGAAATGGCATGTGAAGAATAAAGGAGAAGCAGCAGCAGTAAGCAGGAAGACTATTTAAAATGTGATGCATGTCTGACATCTTTAAGAGAGATGTGGGAGAAAGAGGGGTGGGGGGAGTCAAATAGGAAGAATTTCAGATGCTGTTTAGTTCTAAAACTAAAGTGTAGACTTTAGTTTATTCTGGCTCACATGGATTCCCCACCCCACAGCCAACAGTAAGTGGAGTCCTGTCCCCCAGCAGTATGTCCCTGCCATGCTTAGTCATTGGCTGGGAATTTCCCAGAGATGTGTAGTCTTGGCACAAAGTTAGTGGTGGAGCCAAAGAAGTGACAGCTAGGGCTTGTCATTCCACAATGCTCCCTCTAGCAAGAGATCTGACAGGCACATTTTTGGGGTCCCTGAAGGCCAAAGATGATGCAGAAGTCAAAGATGACCAAAATTTCTGTTTTTGAGTTATTTCATGGTAGGGAGAATTCACTAGCAGAGGGACACAGGAAGAAAGGAAGTTTGGGAAGAAAATTATGGGTTTGGACTTTGGATATGGCAAGGTTGAGGTATTTGTAGGATATGCAGGTATAATTATCCAAAATGCACTTAGAAATTTGCCCTGGGGCTCCAATGAGGGATCAGAGCCAGAGAGACAGATTTAAGAGTCACTTACTCCCTCAATAAACTTCTACAGCAGTGTTTTTTCAAACATCACCATTACCTTAGAAGTTTCTTGCATGTATCCCTCAATCCTTTTCCTTTCACCTTCCTCGAGAGTAACCTCTATCCTGTGTCTTCATTGTTCCCTCCCTTTTCTTTTATTTATTATTTTAGATTTTTACCTATTTGTCAGAGAGAGAGCACAAGCAGGGGGAGCAGCAGGCAGAGGGGGAAGCAAGTTCCCCACTGAGCAAGGAGCCCAATGTGGGACTCAATCCCAGCACCCTGGGATCATGACCTGAGCTGAAGGCAGACACCCAGCCGACTGAGCCATTCAATCACTCCCTTCCCTTTTCTTTTAGTTATTTTCTAGGTAGATTCATAATCCTAACAACATCTTGTCTTTTACTGCTTCCTTTGTTCTTTATACAGGGGAATAATTTGTGTAACTGAGACTCATCCCTGTGTTTGCATGTGGCAGGGAATCATTATCAGTGCCATATACTATCTCACCAAATGAATATAGAGTAAATTCTCATTATTGTGGTAGTTACATTCTATGAAGTTGCCATGAACACAGAATTAGGCAATCCTGAAATATTGCTCCTAAGGGAAATATAATTTCAAGCTCCTATGATCCTCTGGTCACATTTCAACTGATCAATGCCTATCCATATTTCATTTGTGTTTCTCTTTAAAAGGACTTTGTTGGGCGCCTGGGTGGCTCAGTGGATTAAGCCGCTGCCTTCGGCTCAGGTCATGATCTCAGGTTCCTGGGGATCGAGTCCTGCATCGGGCTCTCTGCTCAGCAGGGAGCCTGTTTCCCTCTCTCTGCCTGCCTCTCTGCCTACTTGTGATCTCTCTCTGTCAAATAAATAAATAAATAAAATCTTTAAAAAAAAGATAAAGGGACTTTGTTTAATATACATTATTGATTGATTAACATTGACTTCATAGCCAACAGCGCTATAACTTACACCTGAACAGAGTTTATCTAACACAAATATTTTCTCCATAAGGCACATCACAGTCATTTTTCATTCAAGAACATTAGACAACACATTAGCACTAAGCATGGTGATCATCTTTAATTGTGAAGTAACCAACAAAAAGCACAAAAATGCAAAGTGTGGGGTACTAACTACATCATGAAAGGACCCTTGCTTACAGTATGAGACTGAAAGAAGAAGGCAAAGTGTCACCTTGTTTGACCTCATCTGGGAACATACATGTATTTCCAGTGACTCAAATTTTTCACTTCCTGCAAGTGACAAGGAAAGCATGCTGGTACTGATTTGGAGTCACAAATGAACTTTGTCAAGTAGGGAAATTTGCAAATATGGGCTCTACAAATTGCAAGAATCAACTGTATCTCAATTTATGTATCCATTTTAACATTGATGGATATTTGGTTTGTTTCTATTTGCGGGGAACATTACAAACATTGCCACTATAAACATTCTGGAGCATGATTCCTGGTGCCCATTTGTGAGAGTCCTCCAACTTTTGGACATGAAAGGTTGAGACCCTTTTAGTCCTAGAGGGAGCCAGTCCACAGACCCTAGATCTCTTGGTTCTGGCCCTGAACAGCCTTGTCATCTTACTCCTGTGTGTCATACAAACAGCATTTCCTGTGTGGGCCAGAGAATAAAATGGCTGCAAAGCTGTGTTCTAGTGTTTATACTTAGGACTTGAATTTTCAACTCATAGAGGAGACATATTTCCAACATTACTAGATCACACCAGATTTACTTACAAAATGATTATACTAATTCACACTCCTATCAAGAGTGTTTAACTGTTCCACTTGGTCCACATTCTTATTTTTTTTAAAGATTTTATTTATTTATTTGACAGACAGAGATCACAAGCAGGCAGAGAGGCAGGCAGAGAGAGGAGGAAGCAGGCTCCCTGCTGAGCAGAGAGCCCGATGCAGGGCTTGATCCCAGGACCTTGGGATCATGACATGAAGCAAAGGCAGAGGCTTTAACCCACTGAGCCATCCAGGTGCCCCATCACATTCTTATTAACAAACTACAAAATTGTTGCCAATCTAGTGAAAGTGAAATGGTACCTCATTATAGGTTTAATTTGTAACTTCTTTTTTAAATTTTTAAAAAGATTTTAGTTATTTATTTGTCAGAGAGAAAGAGGGAGAGAGCACAAGTAGGGGGAGCAGCAGGTAGAGGAAGGAGCAGATTCCCCACTGAGTAAAGAGTACAATTCGGGACTCGATCCCAGGACCCTGGGATCATGCCTGAGCCGAAGGCAGATGCTTAACTGTCTGAGCCACCCAGGTGTCTCTAATTTGCAATTTCTTGATTAGTAATAATATTGATCAGTTTTTCATATATGTGGCCTTGGTGTTTTCCTTGCCTATGAGGTGTCTATTTACTGTCTTTTGCCCATTTTCCCCGTGGGTTGTTTACCTATTTATTTGTGGGCGTTCTCTAAGTATTCTATAATTCTTTGGTGATTTCATTAATAGAAATATCTCCTTCTGGTTTGTAGCTTGCCTTCACTCTTCTTTATCATGCCTTTTAATAGAAGCATTTCTCTTTAATTTTTCACGGCATTTTATTATGAAAAGTTCCATATAAAAAGATGAATGGAATATCCAGGCAAGTTCAGGATATTGGGGGCATTTGCTGACCATGAACCATCTTCACTCGTACCTGTAACTTTGCTTCCCAATCCTCTGAGAATATACAAGCAATCACAAGAAAACTTCCCTCATTCTTAAATGTTTTTCTCTATTTTCTCATTCCCATCGGCATACAAGTATGTTGTCATTTTTCCTAATTTAAAAATACTTTCTTTTGATTCTACTTTTCTTTCAAGCTACTCCATTTTTCTCTGATCACCTTTACAGAAACACTTCTTTTTTTCTTTTTTGGATTTTATTTATTTATTTGACAGAGAGAAACCACAAGTAGACAGAGAGGCAGGCAGAGAGAGAGAGAGAGAGAGAGAGAGGAAAGCAGGCTCCCTGCTGAGCAGAGAGCCCGACGAGGGACTCGATCCCAGGACCCTGAGATCATGACCCGAGCCGAAGGCAGCGGCTTAACCCACTGAGCCACCCAGGCGCCCCACAGAAACACTTCTTAAAACAGTACTGTATACTTGCTGTTTCAAATTCTTCTCCTCTCCTGCACTCTTCCTCTATTTTCTATTTAACAAATCTGTATTGAGGGCTTACCATGTGCCAGGTACTATACTAAAATGTTCGACTACATCATTAAGAAAAACAGATGAAGTTTCTACCCTCAAGAGTTCACGTTTCTGTCACAAACCTATTGACAATGTTTTTCAAGTCTCCAACTATATCCATTTCTTTGTTCTTGGAAATTACCTTCCAAGACCCTGTTTCAATCTTTATTGGTTAAGAGTGTTATGCTGACTTAAAACATTTCTTTACTAAGACCCTAAGTGGGATATTCTGCTTCCTAAAATTCATGTCTTCCTTGTTATTGGTTTGATACACTGTTTTGATGGGACTCATCATCTATGGGTGATGATTTCTTTTAAGATTTTGCATGAATAAACTACAAAGAGATATCACCTCATACCAGTCAGAATGGCTAAAATCAAAAACAGAGAAAATAACAGGTGTTGCTAAGGATGTGGAAAAAGGGGAGCCCTCTTGTACTGTTGGTGAGGATGCAAATTGGTGTAGCCATGTGTAAAACAGGATGGAGGTGATTCAAAACATTTAAAATACAGAGAGAGAAGTTAGAAGATGGCAGCAGAGTCAGAGGATCCTGGGCCCACCTCATCCCACAAATATGATTAGATAACTACTGAATCATCCTAAGTACCCCCAGAAATGGACCTGAATACTGGCAGAACTAACTCCATAAATAAAGATAGAGAAAAGGCCACATCAAAGAAGGCGAGTAGTGTGGAGATGTAGTTTGGGGCAAAAACAGATCACGGCCACTGTGGTGAAGAGGGAGCCGTGATTGTGGTGAAACGAGAGAGATAGACAAGCACACAAGGGAACACACATGGAAAACTAATCCCTGTAGCAACTGGCTTGGAAAGCAAGAGGGGCTGAATTTCATTAATTCTTGCAACCTGCAGGGCTTAAAACCTGGAGTTCTAAGTGTTAGTGGGGTTGGCTTGGAGAGAGCTGAGCAGCACTGCACTGCTCTTGCAGAGGATGAAGTCAAACAACCTGGAGACATACACCATGGAAACAGCTATCTAAAGAGCATCTGGGACGCACAGTGGAGAGCTTATTTGCTCATCTTAGAGTGTGTCCCAGAAAGACCATGCTCATGGAGAGACCCCTCCAGGAATAAAGGAACTGGCCAGTGCCATTTCCCAGCCCTGGCCCTCTGCATAAGCACAGGGCCACCTGTGGGAACCAGTGCATTGCTCACACTCACTACCTAACATGTTCACACTAAGCCCTGGCCCTTACATGCTGGTGGAACTGCACTTCCCAGGTACGCTTGCCTTAGTCCCAATGCAGTGGGCTCTGTCCCCCAAAAGACAAGCCCAAACCCTGCTCAAACCACATCTCCCAACATAGGAGATTTGCAAAGCCTCAGTTCCAACAGTGGTGGTGACAGGTGTCATTTCACAAGCAGACCAGAGCAGACCTAGTTAAAATGCATCAAATCTAGACCAAGGACCAAACACTGTCCACAACAGGCAAATTGACCCTTTGCAGATGTCTGGCTTAAAGGATAAAGAGGCCAGGACAATATATAAGAGCACATGCAGCACACATTAGAGACAATCCCAGAAGCACCAGGCCCTGCAGAATAAGGAACACTACATGGAAAGGCACTACAGAACCTCTTCTTCAAAAGGCCATTACCCTTAAGAACAGAAGGTGTAGCTGACTATCCTTCTATTCAGAATAGAAGGAGAGATACAGAGTTTCACAGACAAACAAAAATTAGAGTTCACTGTAAAACAGCCAGTAAACCAGCCCGGAAAGAAATACTAAAAGGGACTCATTGAGTGAAAAGGAAAGACCAAAAGTGAGAGTATGAAAGTAGGAAACACAAAAGCAGTATATGAATATTTCTGTAAAAACCCAGTCAAGGAACTCACAAAATAAAGGGATGCAAACCATTAAGACATATACCTAAAACATGGAGAGGAGGGGAGTAAAGAATAGATTTAAACTCAAGTGACCATCAAGTTGCCTGGGTGGCTCAGTCAGTTGAGCGTCTGCTTTGGCTCAGGTCGTAATTCCAGGGTCCTGGGATTGAGCCCCACACTGGGCTCCTTGCTCAGTGGGGAGTCTGCTCTTCCCTCTCCCCCTGACCCTCCTCCCCACTTCTACTCTCTCTCTCTCAAATAAATAAATGAATGAATAAATAAATAAATAAATAAATAAATAAATAAAATCTTTTAAAAAATAAATACACTTAAATTAACTTCAACTTAACATAGACTGCTATATGCAGAAGATGTTATATAAAACTTTAATGGTAACCATATATCAAAAACCAGTAATAAATAAGCAAAGAATAAAGAGAAAGAAATCCAGATATATCTCTAAAGAAAATCAGCAAACCATGAAAAAGAGAAAGAAAAGAAAGGATCAGAGAAATCTTCAGGAACAACCACAAAACAAATAATAAAATGACAGTAAATACATATTTATCAACAATTACTTTGAATGTAAGCGGCCCAAATGTTCCAATCAAAAGACATAGGGAGATATAATAGATTTTTAAAAAAATTTTTTAAAAGACCCATCTATACGCAGCCTATAGGAGACTCAACTGCAGATTGAAAGTCAGGGGATGGAGAAACATCTATCATAAAAATGGTTGTTAAAAGAAAACTGTAGTAGTAATACTTACATTGGACAAAAATAGACTTGGAAACAAACTCTGTAACAAGAGGCAAAGGACACTATAATCATGAAGGAGAAAATCCAGCAAGAAGACATAATAATTATAAATATTTATGCACCCAAATAAGAGCACCCCATATACATAAAAAGTTAATAACAAACGTAAGGGAACTAATTGATAATAATACAATAATAGTAGGGGACTTTAATAACTCACTTATACCGAGGGACAGATCATCTAAACAGAAAATCAAAAAACAAGAGCTTTTTATAATATTTTATTTATTTATTTGTCAGAGAGAGAGAGAGAGAGCACAAGCGAACTGTTGTCCAGAGTGGCTGTACCATTCTCCATTCCTTCCTTCAATATATAGGAGTTCCAGTTTCTCTGAAACTGATATTGTCGTATTTTTTATTTCTACCATTCAAATAGGGTTAAAGCGGCATCTCATCATGGTGTTAATTTGTGTTTTTCTAATGGGTTTTAATGAGCTCATTTGCCATCTTTTATCTTTTTTGGTGAAGTGTCTTTTCATGTCCTTTGCCCATTTTAAAAATGAATAGTTTATTATCTTATAGTGGAGTTTTGAGAGTTCTTTGTATGTTCTGGATATAGTTGTGATTTACAAATATTTTCTCTCATTCTACATCTATCTTTTCATTTTATTAAAAAGGTATTTCTCAGATCAAATGTGTTATTTTAATGAAATCTAACTTAATAATATTTTAGAGTTTCTTATGGATTACCTTTTTGGTATTATTTCTTAAGAATTCTTTACTTAACCTCAGGTTAAAAAAAAAGAAAAAGCTTGACAAACTCCAGGAAGAATAAACAAAAAGAGATCCACACCAAAACAAACTATAATCAAATTGTCAAAAGTCATAGCCAAAGAGAAACTCTTGAGAGCAGAATTAACTTGTCAAGAACAAGATACCTCCAGGGGCGCCTGGGTGTCTCAGTGGGTTAAGCCTCTGACTTCAGCTCAGGTCATGATCTCAGGGTCCTGGGATCGAGGCCCACATCGGGTCTCTGCTCAGCGGGGAGTCTGCTTCCCCCCTTCTCTGGCTGCATCTCTGCCTACTTGTGATCCCTCTCTGTGAAATAAATTAAAAAAATTTTTTTTAAAAGAACGAGTTACCTTCAATAAGAAAATCAGCAGATTTCTCATCAAAAATGATGGAGGCAAATGTGTTGGATGGCATTTTTTAAATCTTTTAAAAATTAATTAATTAATACTTTTAATAAATATATAACGTATTTTTATCCCCAGGAGTACAGGTCTGTGAATCGCCAGGTTTATACATTTCACAGCACTCATCATAGCACATACCCTCCCCAATGTCCATATCCCCACCACCCTTCCCCGTCCACCCTCAGTGAGATTGAGTCTTTTATGGTTTGTCTCCCTCCCAATCCCATCTTC
>NC_081575.1:67751029-67751458 GCF_022355385.1 Mustela nigripes | reverse complement strand
TTAATTTCCTTTTGTTGTCTGATTGCTGAGGCTAGGACCTCTACTACCATGTTGAACAGCAGTGGTGATGACGGACATCCCTGCCGTGTTCCTGACCTTAGCGGAAAAGCTTTCAGTTTTTCTCCATTGAGAATGATATTTGCAGTGGGCTTTTCATAGATGGCTTTGATAATATTGAGGTATGTGCCCTCTATCCCTACACCTTGAAGAGTTTTAATCAGGAAGGGATGCTGCACTTTGTCAAATGCTTTTTCAGCATCTATTGAGAGTATCATATGGTTCTTGTTCTTTCTTTTATTAATATATTGTATCACATTGATTGATTTACAGATGTTGAACAAACCTTGCAGCCCTTGAATAAATCCCACTTGGTCGTGGTGATTAATCCTTTTAATGTGCTGTTGGATCCTATTGGCCAGTATTTTGGTG
>NC_081575.1:67745109-67750929 GCF_022355385.1 Mustela nigripes | reverse complement strand
TATTGGCCAGTATTTTGGTGAGAATTTTCGCATCTGTGTTCATCAAGGATATTGGTCTGTAATTCTCTTTTTTGATGGGATCCTTGTCTGGTTTTGGGACCAAGGTGATGCTGGCCTCATAAAATGAGTTTGGAAGTTTTCCTTCCATTTCTATTTTTTGGAACGGTTTCAGGAGAATGGGAATTAATTCTTCTTTAAATGTTTGGTAGAATTCCCCTGGGAAGCCGTCTGGCCCTGGACATTTGTTTGTTTGGAGATTTTTGATGACTGTTTCAATCTCCTTACTGGTTATGGGTCTATTCAGGGTTTCTATTTCTTCCTGGTTCAGTTGTGGTAGTTTGTATGTCGTTAGAAATGTATCCATTTCTTCCAGATTGTCAAATTTGTTGGTGTAGAGTTACTCATAGTATGTTCTTATAATTGTTTGTATTTCTTTGGTGTTGGTTGTGATCTCTCCCCTTTCAATAATGATTTTATTTATTTGGGTCCTTTCTCTTTTTTGTTTGATGAGTCTAGCCAGGGGGTTGTCAATCTTATTAATTCCCTCAAAAACCAGCCCCTAGTTTCGTTGATTTGTTCTATTGTTTTTTTAGTTTCTATTTCATTGATTTCTGCTCTGATCTTTATGATTTCTCTTCTCCTGCTGGGTTTAGGCTTTCTTTGTTGTTCTTTCTCCAGCTCCTTTAGGTGTAGGGTTAGGTTGTGTATTTGAGACCTTTCTTGTTTCTTGAGAAAGGCTTGTACCGCTATATATTTTCCTCTCAGGACTGCCTTTGTTGTGTCCCACAGATTTTGAACCGTTGTGTTTTCATTATCATTTGTTTCCATGAATTTTTTCAGTTCTTCTTTAATTTCCTGGTTGACCCATTCATTCTTTAGAAGGTTGCTGTTTAGTTTCCATGTATTTGGGTTCTTTCCAAATTTCCTCTTGTGATTGAGTTCTAGCTTCAGAGCATTGTGGTCTGAAAATATGCAGGGAATGATCCCAATCTTTTGCTACCGGTTGAGACCTGATTTATGACCCAGGATGTGGTCTATTCTGGAGAATGTTCCATGTGCACTAGAGAAGAATGTATATTCTGTTGCTTTGGGATGGAATGTTCTGAATATATCTGTGATGTTCATCTGGTCCAGTGTGTCATTTAAGGCCTTTATTTCCTTGTTTATCTTTTGCTTAGATGATCTGTCCGTTTCAGTGAGTGGGGTGTTAAGGTCCCCTACTATTATTGTATTATTGTCAATGTATTTCTTTGATTTTGTTATTAATTGGTTTATATAGTTGGCTGCTCCCATGTTAGGGGGGCATAGATATTTTGAATTGTTAGGTCTTCTTCTTGGACAGACCCTTTGAGTATGATATAGTGTCCTTCCTCATCTCTTATTATAGTTTTTGGCTTAATCTAATTGATCTGATATAAGGATTGCCACTCCAGCTTTCTTTTGATGGTAAATTGTTTTCCACCCCCTCACTTTAAATCTGGAGGTGTCTTAGGGTCTAAAATGAGTTTCTTGCAGGCAACATATTGATGGGTTTTGTTTTTTTTAATCCATTCTGATACCCTGTGTCTTTTGATTGGGGCATTTAGCCCATTAACATTCAGGATAACTATTGAGAGATATGAATTTAGTGCCATTGTATTGCTTGTAAGGTGACTGTTACCGTATATTGTTTCTGTTTCTTTCTGATCTACTACTTTTAGGGTCTCTCTTTGCTTACAGGACCCCTTTCAATATTTCCTGTAGAGCTGGTCTGGTGTTTGCAAATTCTTTCAGTTTTTGTTTGTCCTGGAAGCTTTTTATCTCTTCTTCTATTTTCAATGATAGCCTAGCTGGATATAGTATTCTTGGCTGCATGTTTTTCTCGTTTAGTGCTCTGAATATATCCTGCCAGTTCTTTCTGGCCTGCCTGGTCTCTGTGAATAGGTCCGCTGCCAATCTAATGTTTTTACCCTTGTATGTTACAGACTTCTTTTCCCGGGCTGCTTTCAGGATTTTCTCTTTGTCACTAAGACTTGTAAATTTTACTATCAGGTGACGAGGTATGGACCTATTTTTATTGATTTTGAGGGGTGTTCTTAACATCTCCTGGATTTTGATGTAAGTTCCCTTTGCCATATTAGGGAAATTCTCTACAATAATTCTCTCCGATATACCTTCTGCTCCCCTCTCTCTTTCTTCTTCTTCTGGAATCCCAATTATTCTAATGTTGTGTCGTCTTATGGTGTCACTTATCTCTTGAATTCTCTCCTCGTGGTCCAGTATTTGTTTGTCTCTCTTTTGCTCAGCTTCTTTATTCTCTGTCATTTGGTCTTCTGTGTCACTAATTCTTTCTTCTGCCTCAATTTTCCTAGCAGTAAGAGCTTCCATTTTTTAATGCACCTCATTAGTAGCTTTTTTTATTTCAACTTGGTTAGATTTTTGTTCTTTTATTTCTCCAGAAAGGGCTTTTATCTCTCTGGAGAGCGTTTCTCTAATATCTTTTATGCCTTTTTCGAGCCTGGCTAGAACCTTGAGAATCATCATTCTGAACTCTAGATCTGTCATATTACCAATGTCTGTATTGATTAGGTGCCCAGCCTTCCGTACTGCCTCTTGCTCTTTTTTGTGGTGAGTTTTTCTGCCTTGTCATTTTTGTCCAGATAAGATTTGCTTTCTCCTCCTCTGGAATTCTGCTGTTTTCCTTGGTGAGTGAAGTTGGTCTTGGCTGGGTTTCTTGTTGATCTTCTGGGGGAGGGGCCTGTTGTAGTGATTCTCAAGTGTCTTTGCCCCAGGCGGAATTGCATGACCCTTACCAGGGGCCAAGCTAAGTAATCCACTTGGGTTTGCCTTCGGGAGCTTTTGTTCCCTGAGCGCTTTCCGTAGAGTTCCAGAGGACGGCAATGAAGATGGCAGCCTCCCAATCTCTGGCCCGGAGGAGCCGAGAATTCGGGGTACTGCTCCTTAGTTTGCCCTCAGAGAAAAGTGCCCAACTTCCCCCATCTCCCTGGCCTCTGGCTGTGCTTGGGGGAAAGCAATCAGTCGCTCGCACTTGGAAAAAAGCGCCTGGTCGTTTCCATCTTCGTGGCCTCCGGCCGCACTCTGAGCTCACCCAGCCTGCGACTGGTTCAAGGTAAGCCCGAGCTGAGAGCTCACTCCTCGTCTTTGTCACTGTAGCCGGCTTCCCCGCTCGAATACCTGCCTGCTCTGCGACACTCAGACACCCCAGTCCTTCTGTGACCCCGTGGGACCTGTGGTTATGCTGCCCCTGGGTGGGCTTCCCCCCGGTTTAGCCACTGGAGCGATGTCCCTCAGTGGAGCTGACTTAAAAGTCCTGATTTAGTGCTCCGTTGCTCTGCCGCTTGCTGGGAGCCAGCCCCTCCCCCCACGGTCTATCTTCCCATCACTTTGGATTCACTTCTCCGCAGGTCCTACCTTTCAGAAAGTGATCGATTTTCTGTTTCTAGAATTGTTGCTCTTCTTCTCTTCGATCTCCCGTTGGATTTGTAGGTGTTCGCAATGGTTAGATAAGCTATCTAGCTGATCTGCTACCTGTTGTCATCTCAGCCTGCTGCTTCTCCGCCATCTTCTACAAAACACCCGTATTAACTCTTCTTTAAATGTTTCGTAGAATTTGCCTGTGAGGCATTCTGCTCCTGAACTTTTGTTTGTTGGGAATTTTTTGATTACTGACTCCATTTCTTTCCAGGTTATCAGTCTGTTCTAATTCTGTATTTCCTCCTGTTTCAGTTTTGCTTCTAGTTTATATGTCTCTGGGAATTTATCCATTTCTTCTAAGTTGTCCATTTTTTGGCATATAGTTCTTCATAATATTCTCTTATAATTGTATTTCTGTGGTGTTGATCATTTCTGCTCTCTCATTTGTGATTTTATTTGAGTCCTTTCTCCTTTTTTCATGATAAGACTGGCTAGAGGATGGGGCGCCTGGGTGGCTCAGTGGGTTAAGCCACTGCCTTTGGCTCAGGTTATGATCTCAGGGTCCTGGGATCAAGCCCCGCATCGGGCTCTCTGCTCAGCAGGGAGCCTGCTTCCTCCTCTCTCTCTGCCTGCCTCTCTGCCTGTTTGTGATCTCTCTCTTTCAAATAAATAAATAAAATCTTTTAAAAAAAAAAGACTGGCTAGAGGTTATCAATTTTGTTGAGTTTTTCAAAGAACATATTCCGTTTCATTGATCACTTCTTTTTTTTTTCATTTTGTGTATCATTTCCTTCTGCTCTAATCTTTATTATTTTGATCCTTCCGCTGGTTTTAGATTGTTTGTTGTTCTTTTACTACCTCCCTTAGGTGCAAGGTTATGTTGTTTGAGATTTTTCTTGCTTTTTTGAGGTAGGCCTGTATTGCTATAAAATTCCCCCTTAGAACTGCTTTTGTCGCATCCCAGAGGCTTTGGACCATTGTTTTTTCCTTTTTTTTTTTTTCCCATATTATTTCTTATGTCTTCATTGATCTCCTAGTTGACCCTTTCATTGTTTAGTAGCATGTTATTTAACCTCCAAGTATATGTTGTCCATACAGACATTTTATTTTTATTGACTGCTAGTTTCATAACATTGAGGTCAGGAAATATGTGTGGTATGATTTCAATCTTTGTGAATTTGCTAACGTTTGTTTTATGGGGTAATATGTGATCTATTCTGAAGAATGTTCCATGTGCACTTGAAAAGAATGCATATTCTCATTTTAGGATGGAATGCTTTGACTATATCTGTTAAACCCATCTATTCCTGTGTGTCATTCAAAACCATTATTTTTTTTTTAAGATTTTATTTATTTGACACAGAGAGAGATCACAAGCAGTCAGAGAGAAGGGGAAACAGGCTCTGTGCTGAGCAGAAATCCCAATGTGGGGCTCGATCCCAGGACCCTAAAATCATGACCTGAGCCTAAGGAAGAAGCTTAACCCACTGAGCCACCCAGGCGCCCCATTCAAAGCCATTATTTCCATCTTGTTCTGTTTGGATGATCTGTCCATGTGTAAGTGGGGTGTTAAATTCCTTACTATTATCATATTGTTATCAATTAGTTCATTTATGTTTCTTACGGTTTTACTTATTTAGGTGGAGCTCAATATATATTAAGCAAGAACTAACAGATTTTAGATCTGTTAGACAACAATACAAACAGTACAGGATTTCAATATCCCACTCTGAGCAACAGATACATCATACAGACAGTAAAAAACAAAATTATGATCCTCAAATTCAGAAAATAATAATTAGTTAACTGTCAATACCCATTCATGATGTACATTTCAAAAACTTTTTAATTTGATTGTTGAGATAGAATTTACATCAAGGTCTAGGAGTGCTTCCAAACTCATACTGTTAGGGAACCACGACCACAACCAGACTATAAAAAATTTTCATCACCTTCCAAAACCCCGTCATGCTCTGATAGTTAAACCCCTTCTCTCAACACACAGACACTGGCAACCACCGATCTGTCCTCTGTCTCTGTGGTTTGGACTATGTGAGAATGTCACCGAAATGGAAATCCATTGGGGGCGCCTGAGTGGCTCAGTAACTTAAGTGACTGATTCTTGGTTTCCCCTTGGTTACCACCATTGAGATAACATCTCATGGGTGGTGGGATGCAGCTCTGCAATGGGCTATGCACTCAGTGGGGATTCTGCCTCAGGATTCACTCCCTCCACATCTCCCCTATTCATGCATGACTACTCTCTCTCTCCCCCTAAAATAAATCTGTTTAAAAAATGAATTCCCACCATATGTAGACTTTTGCACTTGTTGTCCTTTATATAGAAAGGGGCCAACATCATATGGCAAGTCTGGAGGTGCCATGTACCATTCCTCACCTGGGTAG
>NC_081575.1:67689222-67742109 GCF_022355385.1 Mustela nigripes | reverse complement strand
CATATGGCAAGTCTGGAGGTGCCATGTACCATTCCTCACCTGGGTAGTAGCTACATGGCTTGATCACTTCCTATCCATTTGTCAAATTGCAGGCTTTCCACAATCATGTATACATATGGTGTAACATAAATATAATTAATCCTTACCTTCCGGTAACTTATCCTATCTTTGTGAAGGCTATTTATTAAATAGCGATTGTTTTCCTTTAAAAGAAAGTGGAAAAGTCAGGACAGCAGTCACCTCAAGAAAACTGGGGAGACAAGTGACTGGCATGGGGCAAAAGGAGGGTTTCAACTTACTGTCAAAATTTCTCTAAATCTGAGCGGTAGTTACTAGGATTCCAAGTGACAAGAGCCCAGGGCCACTGAGCACCCTCTAGTGATGCCGATGGTGCCCGCAGGGATTATGCAGGTAACAGGTCACATGACCACCCTGACACCCACAATGTGCGGGCGAGCCAAACCCCAGCTAACACGGGAAAGAGTCTTCCTACCTTAAGGTCAGTTGAGTAGCACGCCGAATGTAGCTGAATAGCACCCCACCGCTGCCATGCAAGGTACCATATGAGCCGATTCCAGGAATTAGGACGTGGACATCTTTGGGGACCATGCCAGTGCCCACCACGCCCAGCGCCGACTCTGGTGCACACCCCCTCCTGCCCTCCTTGGGTGTGCCCATCCCCCTCAAGCGTTGGCAGAGAAAGGGTGGCCAGTGGTGCTGGTGCCAGAGGAGGTGGAGAGGGAGTCATCTGCCGGGGGCCTGGGCAGGCAGCCGAACGAGAACGAGGCCGGACGGGGCCTAGGGCTCCCCAGGCCAATCGCCACCGCCTCCCTGGCTGCAGTGGAAACCGAAAGGGGCACTAAATAAAGGCAGGGGACCCACCTCCTCCTTTCCCTTGGGGCCCACACGTACGCCCTTAGTCTGTGCCTCACCATCTGCCACTCGCTTCCCCCTGGGATGGGAAGGTGCCGAGCCACAGCCTGTGATGCATGTGTTTACAGCAACAGGACTGCGGGCTACGCGGTCTGAATAGGGAACAGAGCTCGTGTGCTCAGACGTTAGAAGGGAGGCTGGCAAAACTAGTCAGCCAGGACAGTGACCAGACCATCCTCGGCCCACTCTCCCCTTCCTGGCGCTGGCCACCATGGCTCTGTGCCCCCGGGGGCGCTGTGGGTGCTGGACGTCTCCCCACTCACACCTTGACCGCGCCAAGGCCCACGGACACCCCAGCCAGAAGGTCTCTCCCAAACACATCCCCGCAGACGACAGCGCACCGTGTTACCCCGCCAAGAGAGAACCACAGGGTCCGGGTGAAGGCCGGAGCCCCGCAACCAGGCCCACCTTCTCAAGCGAGGGGTTTGGAAGGACAGGACCGAGTCCCACGGACGTGCCTCCCCAGGCTGAGGTCTGTGCTTGTCCCACCCGGTGGGGGATGGTCTGGCCACCTGAGTTGGTGGCACAGACCTGCCAGGGAAGGCAGGCTGAGAAGAGGGCGCAAGGGGGGAACCAAGTCGGCCCAGTCTTCCCCACGGGGAAGCCAGTCTCTACTTCCCAGCCTCACTGTGCCCATCCTGCCCTTGTCCCCGTTAGCTCCTGGCAGAGCAGTCTCCGGAGCGAGCTCCCTGCTGCTAAGATGAGGCCCGCCCCGGCCACTCCGAGGTAGCCTTCCCTCCCACTGCCCTTCCTTCAACACACCCAGGAGGGCTCAGACCTCAGAGGATCACAGAGTCGGATCCTCAGCCTCCTCTGGGAGCCCGTGACCCTGAGCGTCCCCGCACCCCGTCCGGGGGCTCTGGGGACTTCCACGTCATTTCCCTCCAGCTATACCCATTTAACGGCACCCCCTGAAAGGTAGGGCCGCCCCTTGCTTCCGCTCGTTCAATCCCTTGTAGGCCCTTGACCACAGTCTCCTCTCCCTTAACACCCTGAATCACCTCGCTCTCCCTCCACGGACATTATCTTATCCCCGATTAGTTTTATTCTCTCTCTCTCTCTCTCTCTCTCTCTCACACACACACACACACACACACACACACCAATACACACACCAACCATGACCCTCGAACCTCCCAGCCTGCTTTCTGTGCCCGAAACACCCGGGCTCTCAGGAAGGGTGTCTGGTCTGGCAGAGGCGACCCTCACCTCACTCAGACCCAGATCTGACCCTGAGTCTCAGGCCACACAGCCCTGGGCCCCGGCTGAAGGAAGGAAGCCATCCCCGCCCATCAGCGAGGGCGACATGGAACACGGAGTCTGGACTAAATCTCCTGTGACCGGAAGGAGCAGTCGGGGAGCCTGAGCGGGGACACGGAAATAGCGCCTCCAGAAAAATCTGGGTCATGGTGGAGGTCAAACAGCATTGGAAGAGGACTACGCGGGCACATCGAGACCCGTCACGCACCCACCCTTGCCAGGGAAGGGGATGGCCACTTTGCAACCAAGGGACCGGAGACGACCACGCTGGAGGAGGGGGTGAGGTGATTTGGACAGGAGGGAAGGGAGAGCTCCGGTGGCTAGCCCATCCGTTTCTGGCTGCTGGCGGGCCCTTTGCCCCTGGTCGGCCCAGAGCCCCCACAAGCCTCATTGCGCCCACCTCCAGCCCAGAGACGAACCTGTGCTTTTCTGCCCGGTTCCCTGACCTTCCTGTACGGGTTCCCTGTACATGCTCAACAACCTCACTGGGCTGTGACTTCTGCCTCCAACCTGCCACTGAACCCAAGGAGGGAGAAGTGACAGGGTTGGAAACCCAGCCTCAAGGCCCAGGGCTAAAGAGGAGAGGGGAAGGTGCACCAGTTCCCGCGCCAGTGGTCCTCGGGCGCGGTGGCACCAGAGGGAGGGAAGGACTCCGCAGAGGGCGCTGGGCCCAGGAAGGGCCAAGAGGAGCTCAGCTGTGCTTTCTCCCATCCAAGTACTAACCAGGCCCGACCCTGCTTAGCTTCCGAGATCAGACGAGATCGGGCGCGTTCAGGGTGGTATGGCCGTAGACTCAGCTGTGCTTTCTAATGCCTGTTGAAGCACAGGGGCAGGGAGGGCCAGCGAGGGAAAGCCACAAGCCACGGGAGTGATCAAGGACGCTCAGACAGCAGAGCAGGGAGGCTGGGAGGAGCAGGACAGCAATCCCAAGGAGGGAAGGGAAGGGGGGCTGCTGCGGCTCTGGCAGGGGTCCTGAGTTCCTGCTGAAGGGGGAGGGGTCGGGGGCAGGGGATGAACGGGAAGCACCCCCCCAGACTCAAAAAGAGAGGGACATGAGGGAAGAACCTGAAGGGGACCTGCGGGGGAAAGGGAGCAAATGCTCAGGTGGCCAGACAGAGCCCACGCAGACCCCAGAGGGGGCACCCAGCACCCAGCACCCAGCACAGGCCCACCCACTCTCCCCACAAGGAGAAGGCCTACCACAGGACCCAGGAGGTCCTGTTCAGGCAAAGGCTGGGGCAGGGAGCAGCTCCCTGCCCCGCCCCTCCCCTCCCCTCTCCCACCCCTCCCCACTGCCGGGCCCAGCCCCCTCACCCCACAGAGAGGGCAGACCACAGACCTGAGAGGTACTTTAATTTGAAACTGCTGTGAATGGGGCTGGGGAGGGGGCAAAAGAACAGGGAGAGGAAGTCTTGGCCGAGGTCGAACAGGAGGGAAGCGGCTTGGCCACAGCTCCCTGGCTCCAAAGGCACCAGATGCTCCTCCTGCGCAGAGATGCTGGGCTCAACCTGTCCGACAGAGCAGGCTCAGGGAGGAGCAGCAAGCCAGGGCCAGCCCCCGCCCTGCTGCACGGGCCACCGCCACGGTGCAAAGGGGAATGGAGTGTGTAACACTCACTTCAAAGGCTCTGGAACTTGTCAGTCAGGGACCGCATGGCCGCTGAAACAGAGACAGGCGTAAGCAGACCCTCCAGACGTGGGGAGAGAGGAGCCCGTCCCCCTGTCCCCGTGGGGAACCGCCTAGCCCTGCAACCTGAAACCCCCTCCAGCCCCTATCCCAGGAGTGCAGGCCTGACTCACTCAACCACCACCTCCATTCACTATGGACACATCCTCTAAAGGAACGCGATGTGCAGGTACTTCTCCAGCTTTGGGGCACATCCGACTCGGTCAGACTCGGACACACACACACACACACACACACACACACACACACACACGTCTTGCAAGCCATACCAAAGAACTGTTAAAGGGAAAATCAAGGCAGCATCTGCAAACGTCCTAAAGGAGGGAGACCTGTGCGACCTGTTCCCGCCGGCAGAGCGGCCACGCAGGAGAGGCACGACTGAACCGCCTGTGCGCACACCTAGCTGCACACGCACTGTAGGCTCCCGGGTCAGGCCTGCCAGGGTCTCCTCCCCACAGGAACGATGGTCCCTGGGAGGCCGCCTGCACCTGCAGCCCATCTCGGGTCCTGCCCTGGGGACCCCCACCCCACCCCGCAGCCTGCCTCTGCCCCAGCCCGGCCCCAGCCAGAGGTTCCTCATACCAAGCTGCTCTTTGAGATCGTCTATTTCTCTCTGTAGCACGAGACACTAGGCCGGCAGACAGCAGACACAGAGAGAGAAACCATTAGTATCCTCTGGCTTCCTCTCTCCTCAGGCCCAGTGGCTAGACCCCCAGAGGCTCCTCAGTGGAAAGGCGGTACCTTCCCTCTGTGGCGAGCAGATCGGGGTGGGCGGGCGGGGGCACCCAGGTCAGTCTAGCCTGGACCCGGATCCCACCCTCTAGTTTGGGCCTGCCTTTCTAGGAGCCACAGGAAGCATTACCCGAGGACAGTCCTGTGCGCCAGCTGGCGGCGGCTGCTGCCTCTCTGGCCTTGGGGGCTGGTCAAGTGGCTCCTGGTCACCTGAGAGGGAAAGAACATCCAATCCAGCTTCCAAGGCCCCCAGGGAGGTGCAAAGGGCCTCAGCGGGGTCCAACGTGAGGCAGCACCACCCTCTGCTGGCAACCAGTGGCCCCTGCTCCGCCAGCGGCTCCAACCTTCTCTCTGGACCCATACCCCCTGTCCCCCAGGGGCAGCCAGCCCATCCTTGAGGGTGGGCCCCAGGGACCGTGGCTCTGGCTCGGACTCTCCCAGAGCAGCATCGACAGCCAGCCCCTGGCAGGAGCAACGCGCCCAAACAGGACTCCAGAAGAAAGGCTCTGTGCTGCTGAAAGGCTGGCTGTGTCCGGGGCTGCAGTTTGGGGCACTGCCACGCATCACCCCTGCTGCACAAACCCCACGTGGGGGAGGACGCGGCTTAAGGTCGATCCTGTCCACATCCCACATCCTGTGCGAGAAGCTGCCCGGGGAGGCGGGGCGCAGAACTCAGCCCCCAACAGAGCCAGAGCCAGAGGTTCCCCTCCTCCTCCCCTCTCCCCCGCACTCCTCTGACACCCACAAGACTCACCGGAGGGTGCAGGCCCTCTGGGCAGGACGTCTCCCTGGCTCGGAGCCAAGGGTTCCGAGCTTCCTGGGACTTGGGGGGCTCTGGCCTGGAGGTCGCCAGTGCTGCATTCTCCACGATGCATGCACAAACAAGATGGTCCTGGCCTCTGTTTTGGAAGCTAAAAGAAAAATTTCTCACCCATCTGGCCTTGGGATGTGTGTGTGTAGGTGTACCCACGTGTGTATAAGAGCTGAGGTGAGGCAGGGAATGGGCAAGGGAACTCAGAGCCCGATCTGGCTGGCACCTTCTCCCTCAATCAGCCCCAGGCCAGGAGGCAGGGCTGAGCCAGGGAGACGAGTAGGCCACTGACAAAGCCCAGGCAGCTAAAGCCTGAAGGGTCATGGTCCAAACTTTGAAGGGGTTCCTGGCTTCCAATCAGCTACCAGTCCTCCCTTCATCCAGACCCCTCTCTGGGGGAAGGAGGCAGGAAACGTGCCAAGGGTTCAGAACGGTGCCGGGCTCACACGCAGTGCTACCCCAGGTTAATACCTGCCCCCGTGAAAACGACCGACGAGCCGATCTGCCACCCCAGTGATCCCAATGACCCAGGGGCACCCACGGCAACCCCTGAAGTAGGGACAGAGGCAGCATGGGTAAAGAACTGGGCAGAGCCGGAGGGGCAGGGGGAGAGGAAGGGCACCCAGAGAGAAGGAGCATGGCCTACTCACCTGGCCCTTTGGGAATGCGTCTCTGCTTGAGTCAGTGCCTTCTCCTGCCGACGCCACCACCTCCGCCTCCCGAGTCCTCCTGGCCACCGATTTCTTCCCGGCCCCCGTGTGCTTGGGCTGTTTGATTCCCCAAGGGCCCACGGAATGCTTCTTGGACTTGCCAAGCAGCGGGACACCAGAGATTGGGGGGAAGGTGGCCGGTTCCAGGGGAGCTGCCGAGACTCTCTGCCCCCAGGAAGGAAAGCTTTTCCCCGAGGTGACTCTTGAGGGGCCCCCTAGGGATTTCTTCTCCTGGGTCACCTTCCTCCTAGAGGTGGCCCGGGGCAAGCCGCCTGCAGCAGCAGCAGCAGTCGCAGCAACAGCAGTAGCTCCCCGGTAGGTGGGCCTGCTCTCCCCCTTCCCCCAGACCACGCTCTGCATTTTCTTGGAGGAGGGCATGTCCAGCTCTCCGATGGCCTGCCTCTCCACAACCGAAGTGAATCCTCGGGGAGCCGAGGTCAGGAAAGGGCCCGGCACGTGCAGGAAATTCTCCCTGATGCGGAAATTCGAGTGTCTGGGTGTGTCCCCGGGATCCTCGGGGCTGCTGGGCTTGGCCTGGCCTCCTTCTTTGGAGTAAATGCTCACCCTCATCAGCTGTATCTCCCCGAACTCATCGGAGGACTCAGGGTCGGAAGGCAGCGGGGCGCCCAGGCCTTCGGCGGTGGCGGCGGTGGCGGCGGAGGGCCGCTGGCGATCCGCCCTGGCATTCGCCCTGCTCTTAGCGCCTCTTCTCGGGTTCCCCCAGGCTCGGCTGCCCTCGGGCCCAGCCACGCGCAGCCCGGCGGCGGCGGAAGGCGGCTGCGACTCCACGCGGCCCAGAACGAGCGCGCCTCGCCCACTGGGCCCCGCGTCGAGGCCCGCCCAACCGCCCGACGCTTCGGCTGCGCAGCTCTCGGGGGACGGGTTTCTCCGCAGGCCCAGGGCGTCGCGGTCTGTCAGCTGCTGCACGATGTCTGCCGCGGACTCGTCAGCCAGGTGGGCCGCGTAGTCCGGGGCGTCCCCCTTGTCGTCGGCCGGGGAGCCGGGGCGGCCTTCGCGGCCCCACAGCACCGGCCCTCCCGCTTCCAGCACTTCCCGCTCGGACTCGAAGCCCTCGGCGTCTGCGAACCCGCCCTCGCCCTCGCCGCTCCGCGGCGGGCCCACATCCAGACCTACTCCCGGGGCTCGCGGGGCCCACGGGGCCCCGGGGCCGGAGGGGCGGATGCCGGCCTGCTCCCCGCCCTCGGGGCCGAAACCCGCTCCCCAGACAGACCCCTCATTCGGAGTGCTCATGCCGGTGACGCCGCGCAGCCGGGCTTTGAGGGAGACGGCCGCCCTGGTCCCGGCGTGACGGGTGAGAGGCGAGGGCGCCTGAGGGGCGGCGGGAGTCGCTCGGCCTCCGGACGACGCGGGCCCTCACCACAGGCTCCACGCCACGCGGCGTGGCGTTGAACCGCTCGAGATCGCCTCAAACAACGTGCGGCTTGCGCGCGCCTCCGGCGGGACTGCGGCGGCTTCCTCATTGGTCCGCCCCCCACCAACCAGTGCGCCCCTTGTTGGCCCGCCCCTCGAGGCCCTAACCAATGGGGTCGAGCGCCGTTGGTTCGCCCTGCAGCGGGTGGGAGCTGGGTGTCCGTGAGTCCTGTCGTTGCTTCGGGCTGTTCTGGTCCCGCCTCCCTTGCCCAGAACCTGCTTTCCACTTAGAGTCACCGCTCTGAGCTTCCGTCTCTCCATCCACCGAGTCGGGGGGCGGCGGCACCTGTCTCCCGGGTCTTGGGGACGAAAGGTCGGGACGGAGGTGAGGCACGGAGCGCACAGAGGATTCGCCGGCCTGTTTCCCACAGTGGCACTTAGGACCCGATGGGAAACTGGGCACGGGAAGCCCGCAGTCACCGATCAGGGGATGGGGGGGGGGCGGGAGGCGGGCATACTTTCCCTGCGAAGGGCCCGAGAGCAAACGATGTCATATTTACGCGCCTTTCAGTCTTTGTCGCAATCACTTGACCACGATGGACCATCAAGTTGGTCCGTGACTCTCTGCTCCGGGAACTGTATTGGCAGGCAGGTCTGGTGCACAGGCCGGGCTTTGCCCCCCTCCTGCCGGCCCCTCCTCCTCCTCTCCGAGGCGGTTCAAAAAAAGAGGGAATCCCAGCCGCCAGTGCAGGCACCAAAAGCTGCTCACCATCAATCACCATTGCCGGAGGTGTGAACTAAAACCTCGAATCGGTGTTCAGAATCTGGACTTGGGACGATCAAAAGAGCTGAACCATTCCAAGGGTGGCAGTGGTTGTGAGCAAAGCGGTGCTTTTGCCCTCTGGGTGGGGGTGGGGGCCCAGGGCAGCCTTTTGGGAGGTATTTGGCAGAATCGATGCAAAGCAACTTATACAATAGGTGCCACATGCCCGGCGCTCACGTAAGCACTGTAGTTAACTAGTCACGCGCCCACAAGACAGGCGTAGGGTTGAGGTACCCTCGGTTACCGCCCTCTTACAGGGGAGGAAACGGGCACTGAGAGGTTGAGCCACTCGCCCAAGGTCATCAGGATTGCTGGGATCCCTGGCAGGATCAAAAGCACGCAGTCTGGGGGCAGAGTGCTCGCTTTGAGTGGAAAACCTTAAAGCGGAGAACACCCACATTCCCTAACTACCATCCAGAAAATCTGCTGCCGGTGCTGCTTCTGGAGACTCGCTCATTCCCGCAGTGGGTAAGGAAGGGCACGTGCGCTAGGACGTTGGTGATGAGAAAAACTGGGAACACTCCAAGTTCCCAGCAGTGCGGAGAGGGATGCAAGCAACGGGAAGTGTGCATCCCGAGGATGGGAAAGGCGGCAGTCAGAAGGAACGCGAGAGGCCACGTTTACAGGTTTCAAAGCACCCTCGTGACTGAATAGAGCAATTTGGAGGTCAGTGGAGCTGGACACACATTGGCAAATAATGAAATGAATTGAAAACCACCAACCACTCCTATATTGAGACTAGGTAGAGGTGTAGGTACAAGAATGTGGAGAGGTCTGGAGCAAGGTACAGCTAAGTAGGCCTAACAGTGGTGGTGGCGGTGGGGGTGGGGCGCCAGTGGTCTCAGATTTTCCTGACACTACGGGTTCCCAGCTTCTCTGAGCTGAGCAGTCATGACATCTGGGGACTGGTCCCTCTCTCCCTTGGCTTCTGTGAGGTCCCGGCCCATTAGAATTTCCCTTGCTTGCCACCCAACCCCTACTCCAAGGGCCCTCCCTTCCTTCCATGCTTCTCCTTCCTCTTTCCCATTCATACTCTTCTGTCTGCCCCTTGCTTCTCTCCTTCCCGCATCCTACTCTGGCTGATCCCCAGGAGAGGCCTGGGGTGCCTGAACACTTCTCGTCTGTGTGAGCTCCGAGGCCCAGTGTCATGTCACTGGGTCTGCACCCGAGAAGCCTACCGTGCTGGAGAACATCACAGAGCAGGGGAGACTGGGCACACTCTAACTCTGCGATGAGCCTCCTCCTCCAGCGTGCCCCCCCCCCCACCGCTGTCCCTGCCTGTGTGTGGAAAACGCCCTCTCCCACTTCTCCCACTGACTCTTAAAGTCATGGTGCTGTTTCAGACATGCTTAAATTGGTCACGGAGGATACAGTAGCATCTCTTCTCCCCACCGCCCTCCTAGGGAACATTGCCGTTGGAGCCAGTGGAAGCCTCCTTGTCCCTATCCCCCGCAGACAGAATCCTGGAGCCTTTTCACACCTTCCGCACTCTCGTCATCCCTGGGGCTCTCGTGTCTCCTCTTTGCTTGCACCCTATAGGTCTCCACCGGGCGTCCGCAATCCCTGCTGACTCCCTCCCTTCAGCCTCGCCCTGCTCCGATAGCGGTTTCAACTTAACCTGTTTGGTCTGCGGCAGGACCGCTGTCAGGGCATCCACTTGGCCGCCCTGGCGCGATAGCTTCTTACCACACAGACCAGTGATCCATTGTGGGGGTTTTCACCCCAACTGCCACGTGTATCGGTTGTCAAGTTGAGGACTGGAGAAGTGACCGCTGCCATGGTCCATGACTGGGTCTCTAGTCCCAACTCCATTTATTACCAGGGTCTCCTCAGCCCCAGTCTTGCCAGGCCCTGTCGTGACACTGTGGGTCTCCAGAATCAGTGTCACCTCGGACCCTGTGTCAGATGGTTCCAGGCATGTCTGAGTATTCCTCTCTCCCCAGGGCACCATCCCCTGAGAAATGGCAGTCCTTTTCTGTAGAGAAGGACAGTGGCATCACAAACCGTATATATACTGACCTCCTGGTTTCCAGACCCTTCCTCCTCAGGACTCCTCCACCTCTTCAGTCAGTGGGGCTGGTCTCAAAACCGCCTCAGGACCAGGAACGGAGCAAGAAATTGTGACTCTTTCCTGGGACAACCAGCCTCTTCCTCTTGCCTTTTTCGGGCCGCTGTTGCTCCGAGGGAGCCAGGCTTTTGGAACCATCCTCTCAGCTCCGTGCCAGTCGCCCTTGCCAGTTGTTACTAGAAACATGGTCTCCTGGAGTCTCTTAGTCAAGAGCCACCCCAGCCCTCTGTTATGTCAGCGTTCCCTCACTCCCATGGATGGGGATGAGCCCGGGCCAGGACCACCTTCCTTCCGTCATCTGCCCTGGCCTGCAGAGGAGAGCAACCGCCGAACTTCTTGGTGATGCTGCCCCCTCCCCCACCAGAACACTCCTGATGGCTTTGGTGCATGGTGTGTCCTCTGGGCCCTCCCGTGGCGCATAGCCTTCTGGCCTCACGTGTTCTATCTGTTCCACCAGGCCTGCCTCACTCAACCTCTTTGTTCCTTCCTCTGCCACCTGCTCGTCCAGGGCAGGGACTCGCACTTCTCTCCGTGTGAGCCTTCAGCTTCTTAAAGCTTTGGAGGGCCATCCTGGTGGTGAATTTGCTCCCTCTCCTGGAGTCCCCGCCAGTATGGGAAATCCCGTGGGATGAGAAAGTGCCCCCCACTCAGTAAAACCTGCTTACCCAGTCTTCTCTTCCTGTCCTCTTGATCCAGCACCCTCAAACTCCAATCCCAAGGCTATTTCCCCTGCTCCTGCCAGTACAGAGCAGCTATTTCTGGAAACTGCCTCGGTGTATCATTTCTTTTCTCCCTTATCAGGCTTGGCATAGCCCCAGCCAGGTTATGGAGAGAAGATCAGGGCTTCCGCTGGGAGGGGCCCCTGCGGTTGGTGGGGAGCATTCTCCACAGCGTCTATCAGCACAAGGCACATGCTGGCTCTTGCTAGGGAGCGAAGGGCCACCCTGAAAGCTCCGAGGCCTCAGGGGCTGGGGCCCCAGCACCAAGGAGTCAAGTGGTACGTGAGAACACATCTATCTAACCCAAAAGACGGTAGTCCTGGAGAAACAGAGGTACAAAAAGACGTAAGAAATGTATACAAGTCACAGCAAAGCAACATCTGTAAATTCACCCCTAGTTTGAATGCATTAATCACCAGGTATAGAGAGCGTCCACCCAGTGTAAGACCCGGTGCATTCCACTGTGTGCTCTGGTGAGGCAAGGTTCTTCCGATAACGCCCTAAACCCACTGAGAGGGAAAAGGCTGAGGACGATCTACCGAGAGTTCAGCCTCTAGTGTGCGCCGTCGTGGCCATCATCACAACACACAAAGTAGCCCTTTAAGGCAGAACGTGTTCCCAGAGACAGAACTGGACATTTTTTTCTACGATTCTATTTATTTATTTGAGACAGAGAGAGTGCACGCAGAGGGAGAAGCAGACTCCCCCCTGAGCAGAGAGCCCTAGGTGGGGCTTGATCCGAGGACCGTGGGACCATGACCACAGCTGAAGGCATTCTCTTAACCAACTGAGCCACCCAGCCGCCCCCAGAATTGGGGAGTTTATAATGATAAAAGGATCCACCAGTATGGGAGACATCACAGTTGTAAACTTAGATGCGCGAAAGTACAGAGCCTCAAAATACATACAACAGAACTTGACAAAATTGATGGCAGAACTAGCACATTCAGCGGTGGTATCCGGAGGCTTTACTACTCTGTCTCAATAATTGACAGAAGGACTAGACAGAAAATTTGTGAGGATATAGAAGACCTGAACGGTCTTGGTTTTAGCTTGAACTAATGGACACCTACAGGATGCTCCATTCAAGAGCTGTTGCGTACACCTCCTTTTCTTTCTTTTTCTTTTTTTAAAATTTTGTATTTAATTTCAACGTAGTTAATGTATACAGCATTACGCCTTTCAGGGGTAGAATTTAGTGATTCATCATCAGCTGCATATAACACCGGGGGCTCATTTCATCAAGTGTCCTCCTCAATGCCCTTCTCCCACTTCCCCCATCCCCTACGCACCTCCCCTCCAGCAATTCTCAGAACTCGGGGATTGTTTCCTAGAGTTAAGAGTCTCTTCGGGTTTGCCTCCCTCTCTGTTTTTGCCTTATTTTTTCTTCCCTTCTCCTAGGTTCACCTATTTTGTTTCTTCTATTCCACATTCTTTTCAAGTCCACATGCTCATTTCCTGGGATAGAACATGCTGAGGGCCATGAAGCTGATCTCAACAGCTTTGAAGGGATCTAAATTATGCAAGGATTTAACGCTCTCGTGGTAGAAGAGTGTGTGAGACTCAACACCACCCAAGAAATGCTTCAAGGAAAATAATGATCTTAGGGAACAGCCAGCTTTCGGGTCAAGGAGGACGATTTGGGGGGGGGGCATCTGGAGATGTTGAGGATATTCGGGTCCTTTCTGTTCACTCACCCTCTTCACTCCCACCTGATGACCCTGGTTCCCATTTTCCTGAGAGTAGAGGGCAACTGGCAGAAAACTTCCTTCCATCCTTATAAATGTGTCCCTCCATTTGGGATCACTCGTATCAATGTACTGTCATGTCATTTCTCCTAACTTAAAAAACCCCTCTTCTGATCCCACTTTCCATTTGAGCGCCCCCACATTTCCCTGTTCGGCCTTACAGAAGAACTCCTTTGAAGAGTTGTGTCAGGGCAGCTGGGTAGTGCCGTCCGTTGAGCATCCGACTCTTGATCTGGGCTCAGGTCGTGGTCTCAGGGTGGTGAGATCGAGCCCTGTGTTGGGCTGGGCGCTCAGCCTGGAGTCTGCTTGAGATTCTCTTTCCCTCTGCCCCTCCTGATCATGCTTCCTCTCTCTCTCTCTCTCTCTCTAATAGGAAAATAAATCTTAAAAGAATAAGTTGTTCATACTGTTTCAAGTTCCTCTCCTCCCGTTCAGTCCTCCTCTCTGTTCGAATCTCACAAAGCGTTACTGAATGCTTGCCACCTGCTGGGCACTGTTCTAAGACCTGGGGCTACATTGGTGAACAGGGCTAAAGGAACTTCCATTTCTGTCATGGACCTATCATCCATCTCTTCCAAATCTTCAAATATCTTCATTCCTTTGTTCTTGGAGTATGCCTTCCCAGAGCGTGCTCCAATCTTTGTTGATTGCTAAGGGTGCTGCATCAATCTAGAACATTCCTTTGCTAGGCACCCAAGTGCGGTCTGGGGCCTCTCGGAACCCACTTTTTTCTTGTTGTTTTCTGTTTACAGTGTTTTTGATGAGACACATCCTCTGGGTACTTCCCGAGAAAAGACACATGATAAGTGACTTCTTTTGAGAATTTACCTGGGCAAAGTTTGTCTTGATCTCATTCTTAATTGGTACCTAGATGAATAAATTTCAGGCTGAAATTTCCCCCCAGGGATTTTGAAGGCCTTGATCTACTCTCTGGTTTTTTTTTTTAATTAACTTCCAATATCACTTTTCAGAAGCGTGCCATGATTCTGAATGCTGTTATTAGTCCCAATCCTGTTTACGGATAAATTTGTGTAATCTTCACCACCATTAGGATATAAAATATTTTCATTATGTTTAAAATTCCCCTCACTCTACCCTCTATTTAATCTCTCTTTCCCATCCTAAATCTATGCTAACCAGTGATATGTTTCCCATTCTTATATTTGTACCTTTTCCAGAATTGTATACAAGCATAATGATAGCATGTTATCTTTTGTGTCTTGTCCTTTCATTTAGCAAAATGCATTTGTGATTCATCAAAAGTGTGCAAATAGCAATTGTGCTCTCCTTTATGTTGGCTAAGTAGTATTCAATTTTGTGGATGCATCAAAGTTTGCTTTTCATTCATCTGTTAAAAGACATCTTGATTTCTTTAATTTTTGAACTAGTATGAATAAAATTGCTATGAGCATTCATGGAGAAGTTTTTTTGTAAACATAGGTTTTCATTTCTCTAGCTCTAGGGAAAGCACTCAGAAGTGACATTACTGGGTGCTATGGTTATTCCGTGTTTGCTTGTGTAAGTAATTGGCAAACTGCTTTACAGAGCAGATGTACCATTTTGCATTCCCTTCATCAATATCTTAGCATTCCATTTACCTCCAATCTTACCCAGCACTTGGTTTTGTCAGTATATTTTAATTCAGCTATTGTAATAGGTATGTAGTGGTATCTCATTGTTGTTTTAGTTTGCATTTTCCTAATGGCTAATAACACTTTTTCATGTGCTCAACTGCTATTCTCATATCCTCTTTGGTGAAGTGTCCACTCTTAATTAAACTATTCATTTTTTTAAAATTAGATTTTTTAAAAAGATTTTACTCATTTGAGAGAGAGCGAGATTTTGAGAGAGTGAGAGAGAAAGAGAGCTCGAGGAGGGGGCAGGCAGAGGGAGTAGCAGACTTCCCACTGATCAGGGAGTCTGATATGGGGCTCAATTCCAGGACCCTGGGATCAAGACCTGAGCCCAAGGCAGATAGATGCCTAACCGACTGAGCCGTCTAGGTGCCCCAAGCTCTTGATTTTCTTATTGTTGTGTTTTAAGAGTTCTTTGTATACTCTGGATCACAGCTGAATATATAATTTACAAATATTTCTATGTATTATTTATTTGTTTTTTAATTCTCTTAACAGGGTCTTTCTCAGAATAAACATTTTTAATTTTCATGAAATATAATTTAACACTCATTCCTTATTATTTCTTACATGTTTTTGGTGTTATGTCTTAGAATTATTCGTATATCCCCAGGTTATGACAAAATCTTCTTGGATTTCTGTCGCCGGTACTTTGTGATTTTGAGAATAAAGATCTTGTATATATTTTGTTAGATACATCCCTAAATATTGTAAATTATATTGGTTTTTAAATTTTTGGTTTCCATTTGTACATTTATTGTATATAGAAGTACAATTGATTTTTGTTAACGATGTTGTATCCTGTGATCCTACCAAACTCATTTGTTAGTTATGAGAATTTTTAAAATAGATTTCATGGGATTTTCTATTTAGATAATCATATTGCCTATGAATATGGTCAGTTTTATGTCTTCTTTTCCTATTGGAATGTCTTTTATTTATTTTTCTTGAATTTTTATACTAGCTAGGATTTTCAGTATGATGTCGAATAAGAATGGTAATTATGGACATCCTTGCCTTATTCTTTATCTTAGAGGGAAACCAGTTAGTTTTTCACTATCAAGTATGTTAGCTGTAGGTTTTTTATAGATGCCCTTTAGTAGGTTGGGGAAGTTCCCTTCCATTCATAGTTTGCTGAGTTTTTGTCTTGAATAGATGTCAAAGGTGTTTTCTTAATTACTTGTCATGATGGCATGACTTTTCTTTTATAAAATATAATATAATGTCTTTAATTTGAGGGCTTTAAATTGAGGTGGTGCAGTTGGTTAAGCATCTGACTCTTGGTTTCGACTCGGGTCATCATCTCATGGCTTGTGAGATTGAGCCCCTCAGTGGTCTCTGTACTCAGTGATGAGTCTGCTTGAGATTCTCTCCCTCTACCCCTCCCCCAACTCATGTGTGCACATGTACTCTCCCTCTCTCTCTCAAATAAATAAATTTTAAAAAATAATGGCTTTAATTGATTGTTTTAACATTGAACAAACCTTGTATTCCTGGAATAAGCATCACTTGTTTGAGATATATTTTTCTTTATATACATTGCTGAATTTGATTTGTTAATATTTTTTAAGTAAAAAAAATTTTTTATGGGCACCTGGGTGGCTCAGTGGGTTAAGCCTCTGCCTTCGGCTCAGGTCATGATCCCAGGGTCCTGGGATCGAGCCCCACATTGGGCTCTCTGCTCTGCAGGGAGCCTGCTTCCTCCTCTCTCTCTGCTTGCCTCTCTGCCTACTTGTGATCTCTGTCAGATAAATAAAAAAAAATCTAAAAAAAAATTTTTTTTAAAAAGAGTTTATTTATTTGACAGAGAGAGAAAGCACAAGCAAGCCGAGTGGCAGGCAGAAAGAGAGGGAGAAGCAGGCTCCCTGCTGAATAGAGAGCCGGACATGGGGCTCAATCCCAGGACTGGAGCCGAAGGCAGACCGACTGAGCCACCCAGGTGCCCCTGATTTGTTAAGATTTTGTTGAGGATTTTTGTGTCTGTGTTCATGAGATTTTTGGTCTGCAGGTTCTTGCTTGTTTTGTTTGTTTGTTTGTTTATCTTTGGTTTTGGTATCAGGGTAATGCTGGTCTCATGAAAGGGGTTGGAAGCTCTTCTCTCCTGTTCTGTTTTTGGGAAGAAGTTTTACAAAATTGATGTTAATTCTTTAAATGTATGGTAGAATTCACCAGTGAAACCATCTGGGCCTATCATTTTCTTTTTTGGAAGGTATTTAGCAATGAATTCAGTTTCTTTATAGCAGTATCCAAGTTATCTATTCAATATTGGATAATTTTTGGTAATTTGAGGTTTTCAAGATACTGGCCTATTTCTTATAAGCTATTCAATTTATGTGCATTGACTTATTCATAGTAACATTTCCCCCCCATTTGACCAATAGCAATATATTTTCTCTATTCTTGGAATCTGGAAATATTTGATTGGTGACTTTTTTATGATGTGCATTTTGTTGTGTATTTAGTATATATACCCTTTCACTGGAAATGTGTGCCTTTCCATTCCAGGAACTTTTCTACTCAGTCAATTTGAGCCGCTGTAATAGAATACCATGGACTGGGTGGCTTATAAATGACACAGATTTATTTCCCACAGTTCTGGAGACTGGATTGTCCAAGGTCAAGGTACCAGCAGTTTTGGTAACTAGTAAGGGCCCACTTCCTGGTTCACAGACAATGTCTTCTTACAATATCCTCATGTGATTGTGGGCCAGAGAGCTCACTTGGGTCTCTTTTATAAGGGCACTAAAGGGTCACTTTTATAAGGGCTATTTTATAGGGCGCCACCCTCATCATCTAATCCCCTCCTAAAAACATCATCTCCAAAAACTATCACACTGGGGCTTAAGTTTTAACCTTTGAATCTGGGGGGACACAAACATTCAGCCTATAGCATTGTCTTAATTTTTCCTCTCCAGCATTTTCTTTTTTTCTCTTCTTTTAGAACTGCTAGCATTTCCATGCTGGTGAGCTCTCCACACATCCATAGAGCCAAGAACACCGTTCCTAGACCAGCAGACTGGATTTTGAGATTGACAATGAAATTTTCTAAGCTCTTCTCTTCCATTATCCATTTCACCATCCCCTTTCCATGGTTTCTGGGATACCTCTGAAGCTTTAGTTTTCAACCTTTTTTTTTTTTTAAGATTTTATTTATTTGTTAGAGAAAGGGAGAGAGAGAGAGCACAAGCACAGGCAGGCAGACTGGCAGGCAGAGGCAAAGGGAAAAGCAGGCTCCCTGCCGAGCCAAAGGCAGCCACCCAACCAACTGAGCCACCCAGGTGTCCCTAGTTTTCAACCTTTAATTGAGGTTTGTGGTTTGTTTTAAATGTCCATTCTTCTATTTTCGTTTCTACAAGTTTTTTTTTTTTAATTTTCTGTTCCTCTTTTAAAGCATGGATGCAGTATCTTCTCTCATTTCTCTAGGATATTATTTAGAGGACTTGGGGTTTATGGTTTTATAAAAAGCATTTTTTTCTGTTCCTCATATTATATCTGCTTCCTCTGGAGTCTACTTTGCTATTTGTCTTGGTTCCTCTCATATTGGAGATCTTTTTAAAAAACATTTTATTTATTTATTTATTTATTTATTTATTTATTTGACAGAGGTCACAAGTAGGCTGAGAGGCAGGCAGAGAGAGAGGGTGAAGCAGGACTCGATCCCAGGACCCTGAGATCATGACCTGAGCTGAAGGCAGAGGCTTAACCCACTGAGCCACCCAGGTGTCCCTCATATTGGAGATCTTATTCAAATGCTGTAGGATCCCTGGAAGTCCATTGATAGTACATTTTGAGGCACTAACATGCTGACTACAAGTTGTATTTGTGTAAGTGTTTGATCATACTCTCTCCACCACACACTGTTTAGTGATTTCAAATTTGAAGTACTCTTCTTTCTTTCATTTTCTAGCCTTTTTAAAAAAAAGATTTTATTTATTTATTTGAGAGAGAGGGAGAACAGAAAGAGAATGCGAGAGCACAGAGAGTGAAAAGCAGACTCCCCACTGAGCAGACAGTCCAATGAGGGGCTCGATCTCAGGACCCTGGGATCATGACCTGAGCCGAAGGCAGACGCTTAACCACTGAGCAACCCAGGTGACCCTTCTAAGCTTTTTTATTGTGAAAAGTAAAGTACATAAGATGATCACCAAACTCAATGGATGATCATAAAGCTAACATATTTGGACCAACCACAAAAGTCAAGAAATAGAACGTTACGAGTACTCAGAGGCTTTCCCTGTGTCCCTTCTCAATCAGTTTGCCTTTCCCCTTTCCAAAAAGTAACAACTATCTTAACTTTCATGGTAATCACTTCTTTGTTTTTCATTAGAGTCTTACGTGCAGTTATAAGGAACACTGTTAAACGTTACTCTTTTTCTCTTTTTAAAAAACGTTATGGTGGGGGTGGACAATGGGGTAACTGGGGAGATGGACATTAAGGAAGGCACGGGAACTAAGGAGCACTGGGTATTATATAAGACTGATGAATCACTGACCCAATAATATACTATATGTTAGTTAATTGAATTAAAAATTTTTAAAAAGATGTTATTTATTTATTTGACAGAAAGAGAGAGAGAGAGAGAGAGCACAAGGAGGGGGAGAGGCAGAGGGAGAAGCAGACTCCCTACTGAGCAGGGAGCCCGACATGGGGCTCGATCCCAGGATCCTGGGATCATGACCTGAGCTGAAGGCAGACATTTAACCGACTGAGCCACCCAGGCACCCCAATTAATTGAATTTAAATAAAAAATTTTATGTACATGGAATCTTACTGTATATAGGACAGTGTGTCTGGTTGTGTGGTAGACAGACTGGTGGCTAGGTAAATACATCCATGTTCTAATCTGGGGAACTTATGACAGTGTCTGGTCATGTGGCTGAAGTGAACTGAGGTAGCAGATGGAATTAAAGTTGTTAATCAGCTGACTTTAAGATAGAGAGATTACTCTGGATTATCTGGGTAGGTCCAGTATAATCACAAGCATCCTGAAAAGTGGAAGAGGGAGTCAGAAGAGGGAGAACCAGAGCAATAGTAGCATGAAAAAGACTTAGTATAGGGGCACCTGGGTGGCTTAGTTGTTAAGCTTCTGCCTTTGGCTCAGGTCATGATCCCAGGGTCCTGGGATTGAGTCCTGCATCAGGCTCTTTGCTCAGTGCGGAGCCTGCTTCTCCCTCTGCCCCTCTCCCTGCTCATGCTCTGCCCCTGCTCATGCTCTCCCTCCCTACCCCCACCCCCGCTGACAAGTAAACAAATAAAAAAATCTTAATAAAAAAAGACAAGAATGTCCACTTTCACCCCTGCTATTGAACACTATACTGTAAATTCTAGCCAGAGCAATTAGGTAGAAGAATAAATAATATATAAATTAGAAAAGAAGAAATGAACTATCTCTAGTCACAGATGACATGATCCTATGTAAATAAAATCCCAAAGAATCTTTTTAAAAAGCTGCTAGAGCTAATAAATTCAGAAAAGATGCAAGATACAAAATCAACAATCAAAAATTAGTTGTGTTTCTATACCAGCAATGAAAAATCCAAAAGGGAAATTAAGAAAACAATTCCATTTAAAATAACATCTAATATATCAAGAATATAAAGATATATCAAGAATATATATATATATAATATATCTTGATATATATAATATTAAGATATAGCAAGAATATCAGGATATATCTAATATATCAAGAAGCTAAATACTTATACACTGAAAACTACAAAACATTTCTGAAATAAATTAACTATGACCCAAATAAATGGAAACACATCCTATGTTCATGGATTGGAAGACTTAATATTGTTAAGATGCCAGTACTTTCTAAAGCAGTCTTAGGATTGAATGCAATCTCTATCAAAATTCAAGTGACTTTTTTTGTAGAAATAGAAAAGCCAATCCTCAAATTCCTATGGAAATGGAAAAGACTCCAAATAGCCAAAACAATCTTTAAAAAGATATAAAGTTGGAGGACTCAGTTACCAATTTCAAGCTTATTACAAAGCTATAGTAATTAAGCAATGAAATCCTGGCATAAGGATAGGTGTATAGAAACATAAAATAGAATTGAGGGTCCAGTTATAAAATGACATACCTATGATTAATTGATTTTCAACAAGGGTGTCAAGACCATTAAATGGAATAAAAAGACCATTCAATGGGAGAATGTGGACTCTAACAGATGGTAATGGGAAAATTAGATATCCACATGCAAAAGAATGAAATTTAACCCCTCCCTCATACTATATACAAAAATTAACTCCAAAGGGATCAAAGACCTAAATATAAGTGCTAAAATTATGAAAATCTTTAAAGAAACATAACAATCAATCTTCATGATCTTAGATTTGGCAATGCATTCTTAGATATGGCAACAGAAACTTGGGCAACAAGAGGGAAAATAAATTGGACTTGACCAAAATCACAATTTTTGAGCATCAAAGAATATTATTAAGAAAGTGAAAAAAAACTATAGAATGGAAGAAAATATTTGCAAATCATATATCTGGTAAGAGTTTAATATCCAGAGTATATAAATAACTCCTATAACTCAACAGTGAAAAGATGGCCCTATTAAACATGGGCAAAGCATTTGAAAAGACACTTCTCCAAAGAAGATATACATATGGCCAGATAAATACATGGAAAGATGCTTAACATCATTAGTAGGGAAATGCAAATCAAAATCCCAAGGAGATCCCATTTCACACCTACCAGGATGGCTATCATAGAAAAAACAAACAGAAGATAACAAGTGTTGACAAGCATACAATGAAATTGGACACTCATGCATTGCTGGTGGTCATGTAAAATGGTGTAGTTGCTGTGGAAAACAGTCTGCTAGTTCCTTAAAAGGTAAAACATAAAGTTGCCACATGACCCAGCAATTCCACTCCTAGGTACATACCCAAAATAACTGAAAAAAAAAAAAGTATCCAAGAGAAACTTTTACACCAGCATTCACTGCATAATTATTCACAGCAGCCAAATGTGGAAACAAGTCATTGTCCATTAACAGATGAATGGATAAACACGATATGATACATAATACAATGGAATACTATTCAGCCAAAACAAGGGATGCAGTTTTGATACACACTACAACATGGATGAACCTTGAAAACATTCTGCTAAGTGACACAAGAGGACAAAAATTGTATGATTTCACCTATCTGAAATCTCTAGAATTAGCAATGCCATATAGATAAGAAAGTAAATTAAATTAAAGTAAATTAAAGGTTACCTGGGGCTCGGGCATGGTGGAAATGGGGAGTTATTGCTTAATGGTTACAGGGTTTTGTTTTAGGTGATGAAAAAGTTTTGGACACATACAGTGATAATGGTTGCAAAATATTGTGGATATAATCAATGCCAGTGACATGTACACTTAGAATTGTTAAAATCATAAATATTACATCATACATCTTTTACTACAAAAGCTAATTCCAATTAACCCTAGAGAAGAAAGAAACAGAAGGGAAAAACAAAGAAGAGACATAACAAATTGAAATCAGCTAGCAAAATGATAGACTGTATTTCAAACATATCAATAATCATGTTAAATTGGATGATCTACACACACCCATCAAAAGATGAGATTTTCAGGGGCACCTGCCTGGCTCAGTGTGTAGGGCATGTGACTCTTGATCTCGGGGTCATGAATTCTAGTCCCATGTCAGGCGTAGAGCTTTCTTTAAAAAAAAAAAGAAAAAAAGAGATAGTCAGACTGGATTAGAAACTGCAACACAGGGGCGCCTGGGTGGCTCAGTGGGTTAAAGCCTTGGGTCATGATCCCAGGGTCCTGGGATTGAGTCCCACATCGGGCTCTCTGCTCTGCAGGGATCCTGCTTCCTCCTCTGTCTCTGCCTCTCTGCCTACTTATGATCTCTGTCAAATAAATAAATAAAACATTATATTTAAAAAAAAAAGAAACTGCAACACAACTACATGCTGTCTACAAGAAATCCACTCTAACTATAAAGACACAAATTAAAAGTAAAATGAAAGAAAGATATACCATACGGATATTATCTAAAGAAAGTTGAACTAGCTATGTTAATTTCAGAATAAGCCAAGTTCCAAGCAGTGAATGTGTTCAGGGATAAAAAGGGACATTGCGTAATGATAAAGGTTATCAATTTTCAAGATGATATAACCATCTTAAATATGTATGTACTTAACAAAGGAGCTTCAAAATTCATGAGGCAAAAACTCATAGAACTTAAAGGAGAAATAGACAAATCTACCATTATAGTTGGAGAATCCACCATTCTTCTCTCAATAATTAAGAGAACAAGTAGGCAGAACGCCAGTGAAGGGGTGCCTGGGTGACTCAGCGGGTTAAGCCTCTGTCTTTGGCTCAGGTCATGATCTCAGGGTCCTGGGATCGAGTCCCACATCTGGCTCTCTGCTCAGCAGGGAGCCTGCTTCCCCTCTCTTTCTGCCTACTTGTGATCTCTCTCTGTCAAATAAATAAATAAAAGCTTATGGATAACTTGAAGAACACTAGCAACCAATTTGACCCAGCTGACACTTAGAGAACCTTTCACCCAAGACAAGACAAATCTTTTTTTTATTTTGAAGATTTTATTTATTTATTTGACACAGAGAGGCAGCTAGAGAGGAACACAAGCAGGGGGAGTGGGAGAGGGAGAGAGAAGCAGGCTCCCTGCTGAGTAGGGAGCCCGACACAGGACTCGATCCCAGGACTCTGGGATCATGACCTGAGTTGAAGGCATACGCTTAACCAAGTAAGCCACCCAGGCGCCCCAACATAATACAGATCTTAGGTGCACACAGAACAACCATGAAGTTAGACCATACTCTGGACCATGAGCAACACTTGACAAATTTAAGATAGTAGAAATCATACAAATCAGACCATATTAGAATTAAACTAGAAATTACTACCAGAAAGATATCTGGAAAATCCCCAAGTTTTTGGAACTTGGAAAGTATACTTCTAAATAACCCAGGGGTCAAAGGAAGTTCTTGAGGCAAATTTGATAATACTTTTAATTAAACAAAAATGAAAAGAAAACATATTGAAATTTGTGGGATGTAGCAAAAGCAGTGCTTAACAGGAAATTTATAGCATTAAATATTTATTAGAAAAGAAAATCTCAAATCACTGAGAGCATATGTAGTGGAAATAATACAATGATTGACCATGAAATTTAAGCTGGGGAGGGAGGGAACTGAGGACATGAAAGGAAGTGGGAGTAGGAGGTTTAATGAGTGGGGCCAAAGTACTGTTAGGGTAGAGGCACAATAAACATTGTTTATTTTAGAATTAGAAAGGAGAAAGTGTTAGTTGAAAAGTGGGATGCCTGAAGTTGAAAAAAGAGAAGAGTAGTTTTTTCGTTAGCTTTGTTTTGTGTTACTAATTATAAGGTCAGTGGTATGGCCATGCGGGTTAGTGGATTAGTGGATAAAGTAGGGTGGAGGGCATGATATTTAGGGGAGAGGAGGTCAAGGAACTGAGAGGCTGGAGATCATCTATTTGGAGACTGAATTGACCAAGAATTACAACAGGAATAGTGTTAGAGGGAGTAACAGTGAACCAGGTAATAAAATCTTCCAGGAGTAAGTATGAGTGATCCAGGGGTCAGTGATCTCCCTGAGGACAAAAAGCGAATGATATAATTTGAGGACAGGAGATTCAAAGCTGGGGGTTGTTTTGAGGATGGAGGAGAATGTCCTGGAAGGAACAATGAGGAGGACACCTTTCTCACTTCCAGGCCCTGTGGTGCTAGAGGTGTGGGAGTGAAGACAGCACCATTTAAGAGGGTTTGGGGACACGAAGGACCTCAGAGTTTGATTTCACTTAAGGGAGAAGATGAGGGGATATACAAAGATGCAGCTGCAGATATAGGGGAATTTGATATCTGTCCCCAAATTCTACAGATGGTAAAAGGGTTTCAGAAGTCGAGGAGGAGGGATACGGCATCATAAAAGCGATATACCGAGCTGTCTGGCTACACTCAAAGAGAAACATGACTTGGGAGTCTTAGGCTACTGACACAAATAGAGAAAAGCCATGTTGAGATTATTTGTGATGGTTTCCAGAAAAATAGTGATGGTGAGGCCCTTGGGAGTGAGAGGCAGTGATCTGTATCAGTCACGGTTCAGCCAGAGAAGCAGAACCAATAGGATGTATATAATTGGTTTATGTGATTGTGGTATATACAGTTGAAACCTGAACACGTGTTTGAAAAGCATGGGTCTACTTACACACAATTATTTTTCCATAAGTACAGCATAGTTGTGTAAATATATTTTCTCTCCCTTAATGATCTTAAAATAACATTTTCTTTTCTCTAACTTACCTTATTACAAGAAGACAATATATAATACATGTAACATACAAAATATGGATGAATTGACTGTTTATGTTATTGTTAAGGCTTCTGGTCAAGAGGAAGCTATTCGTTAAGTTTTGGGGGAGTCAAAAATTATACACAGATTTTCAACTGCCTGGGGGCTCAGAGCCCTAACCCCTGCATTGTGTCAAGGTCAACTGTACTTTGTTTGGAATGTATGATCTTGCAATTGAAAATGGTGATGAGGTAGCAGTTTATTTAGAGGGAGGGCAGAGGGAGAGGGAGAATCTTTTTTTTAACTTTTCTTCAAAGATTTTATTTATTTTATTTGACAGAGAGAGAGAGCGCAAGTATAAGCAGGGGAAGCAGCAAAGGCAGAGGGAGAAGCAGACTCCCCACTGAGCAGAGAGCCCAATATGGGGCTCAATCCCAGGACTCTGGGATCATGATGGAGCCACCCAGGCACCCCAGAGAATCTTTATAAAAAATGATTTATGTATTTTAGGGAGAGAGAGCACACAAGCGTGCATGAGCAGACGGGCAGAAGGAGAGGGGAGAGAGTCTGAAGCAGACTCTGCGCTGAGCAGGGAACCTGACTTAGGGCTTGATCCCACAACCCAGAGATCATGACCCTAGCTGAAACAAGAGCTGGTCCCTTAGCCAACTACACCACCCAAGCACCCCTGAGATGGCCATTCTTAATGTAAATATGGAAATTCACCTGGGATGCTTGGAGACTTCTCCAGGTCACTCCAGGAACTGGGCTTCTAAGAAGTTGAGTTAATGTCCATTTTGATTGCTCAAAGTGATGATTTGGGGCTAGATAGCAATAGTAGACTCCTACTTACTTAAGATACAGCTGAGATGATTGGGAAATGGAGTAACCCATACAAAAAGTGGAAGGTGAGGGCTGGCATTGGTTATTGCCACAAGTTTGGAACCTAGTTTAATTCAATAAATCCCTTACTCATTTATTGGCTGAGAAAGGGCTTGATAAAGAAGTCAAGACACCTGAATGTCAAGAAGCGTTTGGGCAGTTAAAAGGCAATTGGGTAAGAGACAAGAGTTCAACTATTCCTGATCACGATTTTATTTATTTATTTATTTATTTATGAGAGAAAGAGAGAGAGAGAGAGAACAAGCAGGCAGAGTGGCAAGCAGAGGGAGAAGGAGAAGCAGGCTCTCTGCTGATCAGAGAGCCCAATGTGGGCTCGATCCCAGGACCCTGGGATCATGACCTGAGCTGAAGGCAGTAGCCTAACTGACTGAGCCACCCAGGCATCCCGATATATTCTTTGTTAACTACAGAAACTTTGACTCAAGAGCATGAGGCTAATGGTAACTTAGAATGGAGAAGAGAGAAAAAAACGTGCCTCCCTTTTTATAGTCAGGAAACTACTATGTATACTGCTAATAACATTTCTTGAATGTTTCTTCTGTGCCCAGCACTTTCTGTATGTTATCTCACACAGTGCTCAGAGCAATCCTGCAAGGCCAATGTTGAATAGCCAGAATGGAATAGGCCCTGATCAAACAGAATGGACACCTGGAGACCATCGGTACAGCCATACTCATGCACATCAATTGAGTATGGATCTTGTCCATTTTATGGATGAGGAAATTGAGGCACAGTCAGTGTTAAGTAACACACAGTTAGGGAGCCGGTGACTTAAATGCCGATCAGTGGGTCCCCACAGCCTGCCTTTGGCTGTGACAATGCTGGGCTGCATAGCTTCCTGGTAGAGAGGGAAGGTGGAGCCCGTGTTCATCCAAAGGTGAAACATTCCTTAATCAGGTTCCTGTCATCGTGTGGTGGACATAGCACATTCTGGAGAGATTAAGGACTTTCCCTTACTGCTTTAGGATTTTGTGGGGAGACAGGAATTTGCAGGGGAGGGGTGGTGGTTGTCAGGTCAGGAGTAGGACAGTCAGGGAGTGTCCCAAAATTTCTCCCGGGGAAAGCAAGCATGTTAGAATAAAATTACACATCCAATGTAGCAGCATTTGAATGTTCCTAATTACAGCCTCATGCAGACAAGATAGGGAGGGAATGAGGGAAAGCATGGTAGAGGGGTGGGGTGGGGCGGACTGGTGGTGTTGTCGGGGGAGTCCACATCCAACATGAGGATGAGGGGCTGAAAAAGGATCTGTTCATGTTCTGCTTAAATCTCCTGTAGTTTCTTTCAAAATACCACAAATCTCTTCTTGCAGTTTCAGCCGGGGCTCAGAGTCAGGGCCAAAGTTCAAACAACATCAAAGTTTATTTTTGAAATAAAGGTTTATTTCCTCATGGACTTCTTGAAGGGTTTGCCCTGCATGTCTGTGAAGCATTGAGTCTGGGCTGAAAGGAATTTATTTTAGGACCTTGAGCCGTCTTTGGCTTACACGCCTATTGCCCTAGGAGGTGATTGATGGCTGTGTAAGTTTCCAGTCCAGCCTTGGAGGCCCAGCTCTGGGGCATTCCCCTCCCCACTCTGAAGGCTGCCTCAAGGGCAGAAGTCTGCTTTCTCCTTTCAAATCTAGGCACTGACAGGAGGCACTGACCGGTCCCACTGTGTTCTGAGTAAGGTGCTGATAAGCATTGAGTTTTATCTGCATTGTTGATTGCATCCTGGGATCCCTTCTGATTTAAGGCTAAAAGCCACCAGTTTGTTGTCTTCGGCTGCTTTCTTAGGCCCTGTCTGAGGAGGTAAGTTACTTGTGTTCTTAACTGTAGAGCCAAGCGTTAAAATACTGAAAAGGATAAATGACATAAAAAAAAGAGTCAATCTAGTATTTGCCTATTCTTGTCAGTTTCTCTTGGTGCAGACACTTAGCACCAGGGAACAAGGCGATGCTGACGTTGGGACTGAGGAACAGCTTTTTTATCCCCTACTGGCTATATATATATTATAATTTTTCATTCATAGGGAAAGTATCTGCATTGAGTCTCATGGCAAGAGGGTGTTGAGGGTAGAATGTATGTTCTTACAACTTCTTTTCTTTTTTTAAAAAAGATTTTATTTATTTATTTGACAGACAGAAATCACAAGTAGGCAGTAAGGCAGGCAGAGAGAGAGGAAGGGAAGCAGGCTCCCTGCTGAGCAGAGAGCCCCATGTGGGGCTCGATCCCAGAACCCTGGAACCATGACCCGAGCCGAAGGCAGAGGCTTTAACCCGCTGAGCCACCCAGGAGCCCCTGTTTTTACAACTTAGATAAAACAGTTGTCTGACTATAGAGGAATGGCAAGGAAAAAAAATGGCATTGCTGCTTGGCTTCCAAGATGCTACCATCTGGGCAAATTTGAGAGGTAGCAACATGGGGGCACCTTTCTTGATTCTCATCCTGAAATAAGACCGAGGGCTATGCTGGGAAACTGGGGAGGTGGCATGTGTGCTCATGAATTTTCATTTTGCTGCTGTGGAGATTGCCCACTTGGAGGAAGAGAAATGGTGTAGCTTAGGTTACTTATTTATGCCTTCAAACTCCAGTTTAAAATTTTTTTTTAAAGATTTTATTTATTTATTTGAGAGAGAGAGAGAGAGAGCATAAGCAGGGGAAAGGGCAGAGGGAGAAGCAGGCTCCCCACTGAGCAGGGACCCCCCCCCCCCAATGTGGGGCTTGATTCTTGGAATCTGGGATCATGACCTGAGCTGAAGGCAGACACTTAACCGACTGAGCCACCCAGGCACCCCTCAAAATCCAGTTTTTATTGAAATTCCAGGTTCTTAGCAGCAGCTAGTTAGGCAGGACAGAGGGTGGGAAGGAAAGCAGGGGCCTTGCTGGTTGTGGGTGGTCTACTCTCCCATTTCCTTCTCCCTCTCTACCCATTCTTTTTTTTAAAAAAAGATTTTATTTATTTGAGAGAGAGACACTGAGAGAGAGCATGAGAGAGGAGTGGGTCAGAGGGAGAAGCAGACTCCGTGAGGAGCTAAGAGCCCAAAGCAGGACTCAATCCAGGTCCTCCAGGATCATGACCTGAGCCAAAGGCAGTTGCTCAACCAACTGAGCCACCCAAGTGCCCTCTAGCCACTCTTTCCAGTCACTACTTCGACGCCAGGCCCATGTCCAGTTGTACAAGTGGGGCCAGCTTAAGCTCAGTTTAGAACTATGAGCACAGTGACAGATGAACAGCTATAGGTCTGGAGTCTGGGAGTTGTTGGGTGGGTAGGAAGCACCCAGCATTTTCAGATCTGGCTTGGTTGTTAGGGTCCTCTCCTTTCTCCTCTTGGCACCTTCCCTCATTTTCCTTCAGAATGTGCAGTGCCAGGGTTTATAGGCAAATCAAGACAAACACTGAATTCACAGAGCACTTTCTGGCTCCTTGGCTCTGGGGATGTGGGTACAGGTGGGACACAGCAGTCTTGCCCTCAACATTTGCCTCTTCCCACTGCCTCCAGATGAAAAGTTCTCGAGCATCTCCTTCCCCACTTCTGGCAGTGTTCTGCTCCAGAATACACAATGACTCTCTATGGGGCCTTGGGCCAGGTGAGATCCTTTAGTAAAGCTCCTCATATTGGGCTCTTCCTATAATCCAGCTTTATTTATTCATTCATCAACATACATTTTCTGAGTACCTACAGTGCGCTAGTCACTGGCCTTGGCACTGAACATACGAAGTGGGTGAGACAGACATGGTTCCTGCCCCCATGGAGCTAACAGTCTAACCAAAGAAGTTGATATTATTACAAAAGCATTATGATTACTATTAAGCAAGGATGATCGTGGGAATCCTGTGCTGGTGGGTGATGTGGGAGTATGGGATGGGACACTTGGTCTTAGCTGCTTACCTGCCCCGGACAGCATGGCTGGAATGTGGCACTTCTAGAACCCCAGCTCTCCGTCCACAGACCAGAGGTGGGCCCCTGAGCTCCTTCCTGGGGGCTCGCTACATCCAGGCTTGCCTCTCGCTCAAGGTCTCTCATTTCCTATTGGAAAGATACTGGAGATAAGAAGGAAGGTGAAAACCTACATTCCCTTGACTTCGTCCACAGTACGTGCAGTCCAGCTCTGGTCCTGGGAAGAAAGGAGGGGCTCTATTCCGAGGTGGCCCCATTGTAAGTCCTTGATGTTTCCTTGATGAAAGCCAGGGCCAGCACATTGAAGAGCCTGGAATGAACAGACTTGGCTAGGTTGGGGGAGAAGGGTGTGGGGCCAGTGCTGATTTGCTTGGAGTTGAGCTTGTTATTTTAGAGCCCCAAAAGATTCATCAGCTTCCGGAATCAAAGTTGTGAGGTCAGCTCAGACGCTAGGCCCAACCCAGGCCTGCCACCCTCAGGCAGGGAAGCTCTGCCCACACAGTCTCTTTCAATCTGTTCGTACCTCATTTCTTTTTCTCCCAAATGAAGATCAATCTAAACAGCCCATAGGTCAAGGACAAGTACCCCCGGAGAGTCTGGCCAAGTCCCTACTTCCTGCCAGTCACTCTCTTGGCTCAGGTTTGAGCTTACCAAATACAGACTTTTTGGTCCCTGTTGTGTAATCGGGTTTAACACTCAGAAGAGGAGTGGTCTTTTGACTATTTAGTTTCTTACTGTAATAGAACCCAACTTTTTTGGTATCTGTGTTCCAAGTTTGGGAACAGGGAACAGATACTTGCTGAGAAAGGTAATCAGATTACTCTTAACTGGTTGTAGAGCCTTCTTGGACTGCTTAAGGGACAATTCTGTAAAGGAGTAAATGCAAACAGGCCACGCTCAGGATCATTTGTGCAGACACACATAGTCTGTTCAAGGTGTTTTACTTGTAAATTATAAAGGATTATAAGGATGGGAGCATTTTTAGGAGGAGAGATGAGAGAATTACCAGAAGAAAGAAACGGAACCACGCCAAAGTCAAAGTGGTTTAGAGCAGAATCAGATGGGAGCTCAGTGTGTTGAAATTAAGTGGCTGGAGTGGAAACTTCCCAAGTGCACAGGAACAGACACACACTTAGGCACTCTGCTTTCCTGAGGACATCCGTCAGTGTCTCCCTCTCTTCTAACTTCTACAACAGAGAGAAATCAGGACGGGACTATAGGGTTTCCTGCTATGTAGCATACCTACCCCAGCCTGTTCTGCAGGCATCTCAGGAGCCCAGTGGGGACAGAGACGGAGGTGGCCCTGGGTTCTATTTCTGCATAAAATATGGTGCAGCATTCCTCCCTCTGAACTGAATCTATTGTTCCAGAGAATGGATTTCTTTTCTATTCATTCATTCATTCATCCATTCATCCAATCCACAGTCTTTACAGCAGTCCAGGCACCACGAGAGTACCTAGAGGCACTGCCCTCCTGGCAGTCCAGTAAGATAATCGGTTCTTTCCTCCTCGTTTCCAAGCTCCTGGGCGCTAGAAAGCTGGACTCACAGCCTAGCCCAGCCCATACGTGGCACCGAGCCCATGTTTGGGAAAGGAAAGCTAGATGAATGAAATCAGACTATTCAGTGGGTCTCCACCGATTACTTGCTGGTGTGGGTGCGGGTGCGCTTGAATTTTTATTATTTATGAAGGGAAAGTTTAAGTTGCAGAAACAGAGCAGAACACAACTTTTAACCACCAGTACCTAAGACTCGAGTTCCGCAGGAGGACGCGCGCACACAGATTGTACAGAACACACACACACACACACACACACACACACACACACCTCACGCAAACATTCCTTCTTTCACGCTCCAGCTCGCTCTTTTTACTCCTACTTCCCTTTCCCTCCTCTCCCGGATCAAGCGTTAATCTGCGAATCTCTGACCGCAAAAGAAAAAAAAAAAAAAGGTGGGTGGGGGGATCCTGAAGTAGCAGAGCAAGGGAGGAGGAGGTGGAGAAAGGCGGGGAGGAGGAGGAGGAGCCCTGCGAACCAGAGTCAGAGGTACTGGTGGCTCCGGCGAGTGTGCAGCCCTGGGGGGAGCGGCGCTCCAGGCTGGGAACCCGTCAGCCCGCCCACCCGCCCGGCGTCTTCGGCGCCCGCCCGCTCGAGGGCCTGCGCCCCGCCTGCTACACCCGGAGCAGGGGCCGCCGCTCAGGGGCGTTCGGGCCAGGGGCGCCCCTCCGGGTGAGCCGGCCGCGCCGCCGGGCAGCGCCCGGAATGCCGTTCTACAGGCGCACGGTGGTGCCCCAGCGCCTGTGTCCGCGCAACCCGCCGCAGCCGCTCGCCGAGCTCCGCGACGTGAGCCACCTGGCTGCGCTCAGCCTGCTCCGGCAGCTCGCCGATCTCTGCGGCCACTCTCTGACTCTGCTCGAGGACCTCGAGGGGCACCTGCTGGCCTTGGGGCGCCGCACCGAAAGCCTGTGCCGGCGCACCGTGCGCCTCCGCCGCCGCTTGCCCTGCCGCCTGCTCGGCCCGGAGGACGACGACGAAGAGCTAGGTAAACCGCGCCCGGGCGGCTCGCGGCCCCGCGTCTACCCCGCCTCTGGGGGCGCCAGTGGGCTCCCGGCTCGGCGCCCACCCCCTTCCCGGCCCTCCCTGCCCCTCCTCCTCCCTTCCCTCCCTTCTCTTTCCGGGGTGAGGGGAATCCCGTTTCCCTGACTCCCCATCCGCCGCTCTACCTCTGGGACTTCCTGCTGCTGGAGCCGGCCGGGCCGTCCCGAGGGACCCGGTGCCTTCTGGGGACCCGTTTTCTGGGGACCTAGGGGAAGAAGGCGGGGGTGGGGGGGTCCCGCGGGGTTCCGGGAGCCACTGGGTCCGGGACGGCTTTGGCGCGGTCCCCAGGCCAGGGGCGTGCCCGTCTCCGCGGCGTCGGGAACCAAACGGCCGCGCTGCCAGTGTCTTCGCACCGGTTTCGGAGCTCGGCGCCTTCGGAAAGCGCGCCGGGCCCGCGGGCCACCTACGCTGCCCCGGGAGCTTAGCGGCGGTGCTGGATTTAAACCTGTGCAACTTCGCGCCACAGCCGGTGCGCGGCTCGCACTCAGAGGAGTGTCGGAGCGCCCTCTCGCCTGCTTATCCCGGTGATTTCGGGGTCGGCGATTTCAGGGTCGTTGTTCCAGGAGTGGCGGGAGGGGTGTGGAGGAAAGGAGGGACTGCCTCCGGCTTCGCTGATCCGTGTGCCTAGGGTCTCTGGCTGCACAGATTTGCTTGAGAGGACCACTTAAAGTGACTGTCATTAGTTTCATGATTTGTTTAGGAATTAGCCATGCCTGAGAAACTCAGAGGTGCCCTGGCTGAGAACGCAGCACCCTGGAGATGGTGCCAGGGCTGTGCGAGCCTTTGACCCTTACAACCTTGGATTTCGGTATTTCGAATGGGGAATCCTCGCTTGGTGGAAATGCACTGCTCTCTTAGAGTGTGGAGCTCGTGCTGAAAGAAAAGGGGACTGAATATGCTGGAAAAGCCGACCACAGCTGGGGCATGCCAGGTACCAAGGCCAACTCGCACCACCAGAAAGGGGCGAGAAGGCACAATGTGACCAGAAAGTTTCAGATGGAGGCAGAAGGTGGCTATGGGCTGACTTTTGAGTGCAAGACTCCCCTGCCTTGGGGAAGGATTGGCTGGGCCAGCCCCTCTCCTTTGCAGGCACCACCTTGTCCTGACCCTTTCTGGCAGGACAGGAGTCAGAGGCCCTGCGACCCCTCTTCAGAGAGGTGTGGGACTTCTGAGGTAGATGGTGGAGGTCACTAGTGGAGAAAAATGAACTGGGTTCTGGGTGAGCAGGAAGGTGGAAGACACAGATGACTGCCAGATGGAATGTAGACATAGGGTGAGAAACCTCTGCATGGCAGGGGACCAAGAGAGCTGGGGCCCTGGGTCTGATTAGTTCTCAGCTGACAAAGAGGGTAAGAAGGTCACTGTTGATTTCTTTTCTTTTCTTTCTTTCTTTTCTCTACTTCCTCCCTTCCTCCCCCCTCTCTCCTTTCTCTTTCTCTCTCTCTCTCTCTCTTTTTTTTTTTTTTTTTGCCTGGGTCCCACTGACTACCAGGATTAGCCTAGGAGAAATTTGGTAAGTCAGCTCAGGGAGTAGTTTTCAGAAAGCCCACACAGCTTACAGAGAGCCACCTACTCAGTTCAGCAGGGTAAGATAAGGACAGAAAGGAGGCTCTGCTTTTCCAGCTTGGACCTTTCCATCCACTGAATCGGAGAGCCCTTTCCACCTGAGGGAAGGCATGGCTTCACCAAGTCACCGTTGGGACCTAGACCTCTTCAGTAATCTGCTGGTTTAGAAGGAGATGGCTTTGTGCAATGGATATCTTTTCAAGGAAGGGAGAAATTCTGAGGAGAAATGACATTGGTTTGGTTTCTTTGAAGTTTGCGGGAGCCGGGAGAGTGGCCGTCTCTTGTCTCTGATGTGTCCTCTTGCCTCTGAGAGGTCCATGTTTCTGAGGGTCTCTGCACCAGTGGAACCCAGCTCCCTTAATCTGGCAAGAACTTCTGGCTTTCCATTTTCTGGTCTAATGCCCTACCCTAGATTCCCCTCGAGGATCCCATGGCACACTTTTCTCTTCAGTTGCTTTGACTGCGTATCACTTAAATTAGGCCTTCCGGGCATTAAGTGCCAAATGCAAGGAGAGCTAGGGAGCAGTCAGTGCACCATCTGGGCAGCCCCTCATCACTCAGGTATAAGCTCCAAGAAGGTGTTCAGCAGGCTACATATTATATTTTGACCCCAAATAAATATCCAGCCCGCCTTAAAAAATTTTTTTTACTGTTGTCAGGTCTTGTTCTTTTTTTCTTCCTAGTGCCTTTTCTCCTAGCCCTCCTACTCCTTTACTGACCATCTTGCCGGTGATCAGCACTCCCCAGTCAACATTTTACCCTATGTATCCTCCATCTGGCTGGATTCCTGCCCCCTCCTTCTTCCTTTAGCTATTTCTTTGACCACGGGGGCAGGCAAGAACTGGGTAGGAGGAAAGAAGGTTTGGAAGCCACATAACTGGAGTGAGTGACACCTGACAGGCCAGCAGCTTGTAGCCTCCCTGCAGGGGACAGCTTGGCTGCCACCTGCAGGAGCAATGGCAAGTCAGACTGGCCCAGAGCCTTCAGGCTTGCAGAGGCCAGACAGCATGCTTCTACCAGGCCCCTGGGAGGCAGCAGGGGGAGGAGAGGGAGATGGAGGAGGAGAAAGTTGATGCTGAGGGAGTCTGAGGTGCTCCTCTCTACAGCCAGGGGTCACAGCCCTGCCATCTTCAAGGTTACAAGGGTGGGACTGGGCTGGGCCGGTTGCTTGGCAACACCACCTCCTCTACCGAAGGCTGTTCTTCGGTAACTTGAATCCCTTTGAGACTGCCCTAGAAGATCCTGTAACCAGCCCGAGGTGGGGGATGGGAGGGTGGAAGGAGGAGAGGGCATGCTGAAGGATTGCACCAAGCTCCTGAGGTTATGGATCTGTGGCTTTTGCCACACCCTTGGCGTGGCCCTGCCTATAACTGGAGTCTCTCCTTGAAACTGGCTTTGAATGTGACCTGTTTTATTGCATTCGGGTCTTCATCTCAAGGATGGCATGGTCAAAGCCAGAGGGAAATAGCTCCATGCCTGCTGTCGGACGCTGAGTCAATCCAAGCTTTCCATTTCCTCCCTTAGAGATCTAGTTAATGTTTGTAGGTGCTTAAATGATCATTACAAAAGCAATCAGCCTGTTGGCTTAGGGGTATAATATCTCCGGAGTGAAAAAGGAAGTCACCAAAGCACTAGATACATGGAGGTATGTTTAATAACGCTGGGGAGCTGTCGTGTTAGGCTAGCCTATGAACTTACTATGGGGAAAGATGCTCTGTTCCTTCTTGCAATTATTTTGGCTTGAATACAGCCTGTTGGGTCAATGGTGGAAACTCCCCTCTTCATCTTTATGTAAAATTCCCACCTCTTGGTTTTTCAGCTTTGTGGCAACTTTGGCTCCAAATAAGAAAGGACAGCTGGTTAATTTATGTTTAAATCATCATTCCAGGGCAGGAGGAGACGGTTGTAAATCTACATGGAGATGAGAAAAATGAGAGCTGCACCTTTAGACTGCAACCAGATTCGATGAACCTGTCACCGCTACTGAGGCGGGGATGCGGCCTGCTTGAGTTCGATGGAGCAGGGGGAAATTCCGGGACTTGGAACAGGCACTTGCCAGAGCTCACTCTGTCTCTGTCCTACCTGTCATCCCCAGAGACCCTTGGGACAGTAGCTTGACAGGGTGGGGCAGGCAAGCAAGCAAGTCCATTTTCTTTTAAATACCATGAAATTCCTGGTCTGCCCACGTGGTTTTTCCATGTGTTGAAAACGTCTTCCCTGGAAATTTGGACACCAAAATGTCTACTAGAATTTCCTCCACCTCAGAAACAAGAAATTTAATCTTCTTCTTCTTTTTTTTTTTTTTTTTGTTGGACAAATGAGCAGCTAAGGTGATAAAAGCGTCAGGATGACGGAATAGTAGAGTAGAGGAGAAGATTCAAGTTACGGCTTTTGGGCTCAACTTTGACCTTTATGCAGTTGGCTATGTGTCAGGAGGAGAGGGGTGAATTTGCATCGTCTGCCATGCAGTTCTCTGGTTTGGGTGAAGTGAATTTATACGGTGTGGCACCAAAAACTCAGTCATTAACCATTGTCGGTGTCCCGACACTTGACCACTGAGGCCCAGAAAAAGGAAGGGACTTGTCTAAAGGTACCCAGCTGGGTCAAGCCCATTAATAGCCCTAAGTGCCGCAAAGATTATAATGTCTCCCCATATGTAATTCCAAGTGAAAGCAATGCTAAACCTTCAGATAAAGTGTTATTGAGGGGAGCGCCTGGGTGGCTCAGTCGGTTGAGTGCCCGACTCTTGATCTCGGCTGAGGTCTTGATCTCAAGGTTGTTGAGTTTGAGCCCCATGCCGGGCGTGGAGCCTACTTAAAAAAAATAAATAAAATGTTATATTTGAGATTACTCAGAGTTCCACGGGTATGTTGAAATTAAAATGGCTTATAGATTTTTTTCATTCTCTCTTTTGTACTCCTGTTGTCGGGGACCTAAGCACATACTTAATCTCCCCTTTGAGGAATGTGGCACCTGCTAGGTCACACAGCAGATAAATGGCAGAAAGCCTTGATCTAGAAGCCAGGCCTCTTGACATCGAAGCCAGTGCTCTGTGCTGCTAAGTTCAAAATCAGCCGTTCCCTGAGAGTCACCACGCTGGCAGTTTTTCCAACTGGAATTTGTCCAGGATAATTAATGACTCCCGCTACCTTTGCCAACTGAGGGATGTTCTAAAGAATGAGCTCCCTATGGTTTCTGTAGTTGGGACTTGGTGGGTGAGCTGAAGGTGGAGAGGAGGAAGGAAGGTCAGCCTTGCATCCTGTAGGGGATAGATGTGAGGCAACAGGCTTCCTTGTTAAAACGTAGTCTCCTTTAAGCTTTGAGTGGGAGATAACTTAGAAAGAGACCCTTCAGGTGGGAAGGGGCGGCTGGACGTGTGACCCCGGCATGGACTTCTGAAGGTCACTTTTCCCGTGGGGGTCTTTCACTCGTAATCCTTCTGTCCTCTTTATACTCGCTATTTTCCCTTATAGCTTATAATCCAATTGTGGACACTCCTTGTCACACACCCACATCATGACTATTTTCTGTTATTATAGCCGAGACTGGTTGGCATTTCCAAAGGCATTTTTATTAAAAACCAAGGAATGAGAAAGTAAAATTATTACCAAAAATGTATTTAGCATACATGTTTCCAAGGTATGGATTTATTATTCTTCAAAGCTTAAGAAACTTCACAGGCTTACTAGCTTTGCTGCTTTATATACCCTTTCTGGAGGCCTCAAATCAACTTATCCTCAGGTCATTACCTTCTGGCCTTGCAAAGAGGACACAACTTTGTCTGGGTTCCCTTACCTTTCCCCCACCCTTGTGCTGAGTGTTAAGACTCTGAGGCAAATGAGACCTAGTCTCAGAGCTCCCACTGGAGGCACCTGGGTGGCTAGGTCGGTGAACCTTCCGACTCTTGATTTTGGCTCAGTTCATGATCTCAGGGTTGTGAGATCGAGGCCTGCATCAGGCTTCACGCTCAGTGTGGTGTCTACCTAAGATTCTCTCCCTCCCTCTGTCCCTCCTTTCCCTCCTCTCTCTCTCTCTCTCTCTGTCTGTCTCAAAAAAAAAAAAAAAGAAAAGAAAAAGAAAGAGCTCCCACTGCAGGGGTGGGTGCCATCTCATTTCCTGTCAAACCAGCACATGGTGCCAGGATATCAGGCCCTCTCCTCCTGCAGGTGGGGGAGAGCTGATAGCCAGAACCAGGACCCCAGTTCACACCCCAGAGTATTTTCCATTCAGTCTGGTTTGGGGTCCAAGAATGGAACTTGGGCTTTTAGAATCCCCTGTGGTAAAAACAAAAATAAAAACCAAGCAGTGATAGACCGCTCCTGGGAATTCAGCAGTGCTTTCACATGAATCTGTAGATTTAAAATTGATGACCTATCTTTCTGCATAGGCAGAGTAGTGCTTATTTGGTAACTGGACAACGCTTGGTGGATCTGCAGACCCCAGACTTGGGATAATGCCATGGCCTTCTAGAATCATCTTCTCTTCCACTGGAAGCCACTAGTTTCACCTTGATGGTTCAAGCTATCAGCTCTTTCCTGTTCCACAGAATTCCATAATTTCACTCTGACCAGCTCTCACTGAAGTTTTCAAGTGAGAGTGCCCAGGATGGTCATATCCAAAAGGACAATGCAACATGAATAACGCCACAAAGAGGAGGTGTGTTAACTAAGTGTTGGCACAAGTAGGCTCGCAAGCAGGCTCTGTGTGCAAGGCAGTGGGTCTGAACATGCATCAAGACCCTAGGCATGGGGCGCCTGGATGGCTCAGTCGTTGGGCGTCTGCCTTCGGGTCGGGTTATGGTCCTGGGGTCCTGGGATCCAGCCCCACATCGGGCTCCCTGCTCAGCGGGAAGCCTGCTTCTCCCTCTCCCACTTCCCCTGTTGTGTTCCCTCTCTCGCTGTGTCTCTCTCTGTCAAATAAATAAAATCTTAAAAAAAAAAATACCCTAGGCATCAGTCTTTTCACTTGGGAGGTTTGAGCAATTGGGCAGCTCCCTGTCCCTCCTTCTCTAAAGTGTGAGCTCCTCAATAGAAAGTGAGCCCCTCAGGGGCAGAGATCTTCATCTGCTTTTTAAAAAACTCATTTATTTATTTGAGAAAGAGAGTGCATGCACGTGGAGAGGGCAGAGGGAGAGGGAAACTTTAGCCGACTCCTTGCTGAGCTCAGAGCCCGACTCGGGGCTCGATCCCATGACTCTGAGGCCAGGACCCGAACTGAAACCACCCAGGGGCCCCGAGATCTTCATCTGTTTCTACTGCTGTTTCTCCAGCCCCTAAAATAGCACTCGGCATCTAACAGACACTTAATAAATGCCTATTAAGTTCAGTTTGTCCCTTTTTTATAGCCATCACATGCATATTTACTTAATTATTTTTTAAAATATTTATTTGCGGACGCCTGGGTGGCTCAGTGGGTTAAGCTGCTGCCTTCGGCTCAGGTCATGATCTCAGGGTCCTGGGATCGAGGCCTGCATCGGGCTCTCTGCTCAGCAGGGAGCCTGCTTCCTCCTCTCTCTCTGCCTGCCTCTCTGCCTGCTTGTGATCTATCTCTGTCAAATAAATAAAATCTTAAAAAAAATATTTATTTGAGAGAGAAGGAGAGAGACACAGGGAGAGAGAGAGAATGAGAGAGAGAGAGAGAGAGCGAGACTATGAATGAGCAGGGGGAGGGCAGAGGGTGAGGGAAGCGCAGACTCCTGGTGCAGGACTCTATCCCAGGACCCTGGGTTCATGACGTGAGCTATCCAGGCACCCCGAGCCATCCCATTTTATTGAGCACCTGATTCTGGGCCTGGCCCCGTGCTGGTTTTGGGGAACATACAGCCTAAGTGAAATGTAGCCCTGCAGTCCGGCACGGAAAACATTGAATCGTTGTACTGCTCTGGAGGCAAGTCTGGGGGGGTCAAGGGAATGCTAAGAAGGCACACCTGAGTCAGCCCGGAGGCTTGTAAAAGCTTCTGGGACGATGTGATGTCTGAGTTCTGAAGGGTGATCAGGAGCAGGCCAGTTGAAGGAGGAGGAGAAGGAGGAGGAGGAAATTCCTGGTACAGGAAGTAGCCTGTGCAAGGCCCAGGAGATGTGAGAAGGCCAGTGAGGGGGAGGAACTAACTCAAATGATTCAGGAAGAGAAGGGTGCAAGGAGCGTCTTAACTCAGAATGAGGCCTCAGTAGGGAGGTGGGGTGGAGAAGGCCTCACATCCTGTTGGCTGGCCAAGGACCTGATACTAGAGAATCTTGGGAAGGTTAAGGCGATGCTCTAAGAGTAACTGCGGATTTTCTTGATCTGCATTCAAGTTTTCACTGTCCTTGGGCAGATGAACCCTGCTTCGAAGAGCCAGATCCTGGGTACCTTCCTAAGAGGTCCAGGCCAGGAGGGGCTCCAAGCCACAGTGAGAAAGAAAGAGGGAGAAAAGGCTAGAGTTTCCGTGGCCTCTTCTTTTTTTGTGAGTTGGGACATGGGAGGTTTGACTCTGTCTTTTATTTTTTCTTTATAAATAGCATAGGTTCTTAAGAATGGCCTGTGATTCATTTGGGGGAAAATCAGAAGAATACTTTTTTCTTTGGGAAATGGACTCAAAGAGGATATGAGGTGAAAGAATGATTCAGCTGTTTTTATTTTGACTGAAATTTGCTTCAGAGAACAAGCGTAGTTAACTTCCTGGCAATTTACAGTCAGCCTCCAAGTATCTTCAAAATAGCCAAACTCCTATTATCCTCCCTAGCTAGCAGGCCCCGAGGGAGAGGAGGGAGTGAGGTCTCCTTTATCAACAGACCTTGGGCTCTGTTCTGTGGGAGGAGGCCATGTATCACGGTTGTCAGCAGTTCCCGTGCTGGTGTTCTGTACTCTTATCCCTTCTGATCCGGTAATTCCACTTCCGGGGCCTTGCGCTCTCAGATATTCTGGGAAAAATGTTTGAGGATGCTCCCTGCATCTGTTGGTTATTTGTATTAACTGAAAAAAAATGAAGGTAACTTAAACATTCATCAATAGGGGCATTGTTATCTAAATTTGGACAGGTCTGTATGATAGAATATTAGATAGCTAAGAAAAATCAGGCTTAAAACAAATGTATGGTGATAGGGCCCTGGGTGGTGCAGTTGGTTAAATGTTGGACTCTGGGTTTACGCTCTGGTAGTGATCTCATGGTCATGGGATCAAGCCCCAAGGCGGCTCCGCACTCATTGGTGAGTCTGTTTATGATTCTCTCTCTCCCTCTTGCCTCTGTCCTTTCCCCAATTTGCATGTGTGCAGGCATGCTCTCTCTCTCTAAAATAAATAAATAAATCCTTTAAAAAAAAGATTTTTATTTATTTGACACAGAGAGAGAGAGAGAGTGCACGCGCACAAGTAGGGGGAGCAACAGACAGAGGGAGAAGCACATTCCCCGCTGAGCAGGGAACCTGACGTGAGGCTCGATCCCAGGACCCTGGGATCAGGACCTGAACTGAAGGCAGATGCTTAATCAACTGAGCCACCCAGGCACCCCTAAATAAATAAATCTTAAAAAAAAAACAACCCCCCCCCACAAAACCCAAATGTATGGTGATAGTGCTAAATGGGAAGGCTTGGCATAAAGTGTCATGTATGGTATTATCCAAAATAGGCCTGTACAGTATTCTCCAAAGCAAAGCACATGTATATGGAAAAGAAACTGGAGGGGTGTATGCCCTCATGTTAGCAATGCTTATCTCGGGGTGATAACGATGATAACAAAAGGAACAGTGGTTATCTTTATGAGATCATGAGAGTGGGTGTGATTCTTTTTTTCTTGGACCTTTCCACATTTTTCCAAATGTCCTATATAAACGTGTGTTAATGTTTTTAAAAAGATTATATGTATTTATTTGTCAGAGAGAGAGAGGGCACAAGCAGGAAGAGCGGCAGAGAGAGGGAGAAGAAGGAGGCTCCCTGCTGAGCAGGGAACCTGATGTGGGGCTCTATCCCAGGACCCTGGATCATGACCTGAGCTGAAGGCAGACGCTTAACCAACTGAGCCATCCAGGCATCCCAAACGTGTATTACTTTTTAATAAGCAGGAAAAAACCCCCAGTGAGTGCCATGTTAAGGAAGAGAATACTGGAATTTGGAAGCAACAGCTGTGGGTTGAAATCCCACTTGCCTTGCGCTTATTAGCTGACTCTGGTATCTCTGAGCCCCGCTCCCTCATCTGTAAGAGGGGGTTAATACTACCCAGTTCAGAGGGTTGTTGTGAGGATCCAAAATAACGTAGGTAAATTGCCTGGTGCCTACACCATGATCACACACATGATCGCTAAATACCAACTTACGGAGCTAACGTTCCATGTAGCTGTTTGAAATGCATGGATGTGGGTACTGTCAAGATGAAGTTATAATAAGAATGTTTCCTAGACAGCTCAGAATTGCAGCCATTCTTCCCCTTTCCAGACTATGTAAAGAATGCCTGTGTGCCCACGGAGGAGCAGCATCTAGCTTTTGAGGCTGTCAGCTCATCTCTCCCAACCCAAGGATTTTCCTTTCCTCTGACCCCTCCCTTCATTCTCCCCCACTGACATCTGTTCCCTGCCTTGCCAACCAAAGGGGGAAAGCATTCTTTGGAACTGAAGCCGAGGCCTCACCAAGAGTGCTGGCAGCTATGAGGTGTTTATTGTCACCGAGAATATGCGGTGCTGGCTGACCACAGGACCCACTAAGCTGGGACGCCAACGAGGAGTTCTGTTGAAGCAGCAGAGGACGGATGCAGGCAGTGTCGCCTGCCTTGGGCAGAGCTGTTATGCAAGCATCCTGCTGGTTCGCTTCACCTCTTCCCTTGGGATGTCTATGTGGCTCGTGGCTTTACGTACCAGTTATGCAGAACCAGCTTGCTTGATGGGGGAAGAAACACCTCACAAAAAACTTGCGGGGCCTAAGGTGGTTTCAGTGATGTACCTGGCAGTTTGCCTGAGAGTCCAGTAGGCCTGACTCTTACCAGTGTGGATACGGAGTGAGTAAGCCCTGTTCTCATGACCAGGCAGCCTCAAGGTTATGAACACACCTCTGTAGTGTCTACAACATGCCCAAACCACCAGGAACTTTAGTCACCTCCCTGGGTAGACTGGCTGGTTGCATTTTTCCCCATTTTTAAATTATAGACAGAAATATAGACCCTGGCTACAAATCCAAATTACATGGGGAGCTTAAACAAATTACTAACGCATGAACCCAACCTATACCAGGAAAGCCAGAATTTCTGGGTGATGAGGCCCAGGAATTAGGATTAGTAAAAGATCCCATGGTGGTTCTGATGTGTAGCCAGTGCTGAGAAACACGGCTATGGTATAGATGGCTAAACTGGAAAAGACCAGGTCAGAGCTTCCCAAATTTACTTGACCACATAGTCCTTGAAAAATTGCAATGTATTTATGGATAAAGAGCATGAACTATAATGCAGGTTTAGATTAAATTAAGTGACAGAAAATGGTCTTGTGGATGAATTAGCGGCAAGCAGTAAAAAATACCTTTAGGTAATATATTTTTTTAACTTTATAAAAGAACAAAAGAGATTTTAAAAATGAAAACATTTATGTTGTTAATAAAAAGAATAAATATATGTTAAGGTAAAGTAAATCATATTTTATCGTACATTTTGTGGTTATTAACATGTCATAAAAACCACTGATATTTATTTATTTTATTTTTATTAAAGATTTTATTTGTTTATTTGACAGAGAGAGAGTGCAGGTGCATGCACAAGCAGTGGGAGGAGCAGGCAGAGGGAGAAAAGGCTCCCCGAGAAGCAGGGGCCCGATGCGGGGCTCCCTGCTGGGATTATGATCCAAGCCGAGGGCAGATGCTTAACTGACTGAGCTAACCAGGTGCCCCCAAAACCACTAACGTTTTACTTTTTAAAAAATTTTTTATTATTTTTATTTATTTATAGTTAAATATTTTATTTATCTGAGATATTTATTTTGAGGTAGAGCGAGAGGAAGAACACAAGCAGAGCAGAGGGGCAGAGGGAGAGGGAGATGCGAGACTCGATCTCAGACTCCTGGGATCATGACCTGAGCTGGAGGCAGACGCTTAACCGACTAAGCCACCCAGGCGCCCCCAAACCACTAAAATGGTACTTTTTTTTATGTTGCAGCCACTTAATACAACACATGATGTTACTGGTTTGGACCCCTATGTCAGGTCAACCCGAAGTTACCTCTCTTTGCAAGAGAATATAGAGTCTCCTATACACAAGGCTGATGGAGTGCAGGGAAGAGGAAAGACACTTCCACTTTTTCCTATTTAGTGTTCCAAACTACGCTATGCCAGAAATCACAAATAGGAGTTGAAATGGTTGCCTCTGAATCAATGCCTAGCTCTGGCTCCATGCTTTTCCACATTTTCTTTCTTTTTCTTTTTTTTTTAAGATTTTATTTATTTATTTGACAGACAGAGATCACAAGTAGGCAGAGAGGCAGGCAGAGAGAGAGAGAGAGGGAAACAGGCTTCCTGTTGAGCAGAGAGCCCAATGCGGGGCTCGATCCCAGGACCCTGGGGTCATGACCTGAGCCGAAGGCAGAGGCTTTAACCCACTGAGCCACCCAGGTGCCCCTCCACATTTTCTGATACGGCCCATAATCTCGTAGTGCAGGTAGACTATTGCATTAATAATAGCGCATAAGGGGCACCTGGGTGGCTCAGTGGGTTAAGCCTCTGCCTTCAGCTCCGGTCATGGTCTTAGGGTCCTGGGATCGAGTCCCGCATCAGGCTCTCTGCTCAGTGGGTAGTCTGCTTTCCCCCCTCTCTCTGTCTCTCTGCCTACTTGTGATCTCTTTCTCTGTGTCAAATAAAAAAATAAAATCTTAAAAAATAATAATGCATAATGGTGAGAGCCACTGTACAGATGCATTTAGCACATTTATTTATTTATTTATTTATGCATTTAGCATCTTTAAAAACCTATTATCTACTTCAACAAATGCAGTTTACAAGAAAAAGTATTTATCTTCAAGTTTTTTTCCCCTTCATGATTCCAATAGAAATAGAGTTCTAGAAATTGCATCTAGGCCACTAGCTAACCCAGTGAAAGGAAGAGGACTGGTTCCCAAAGGCATCTCCAGCGTTGGTGACTGCAGTGACTCCCAGTGCAGAACCTCTCCTGTGGCTATTTTGGGATCCTTGGGCAACCACTTAGGCTGGGAAATGGCAGCCCTTGGGGAAATGGCTGGGACAAGAGGGATAAGGAAGATAAGGATAATGGGGGCACTTTTAGTATCCTCCTCCCTGCTGTGATCAGAGGGGAAGGATGCTAAAGGCATCTTTTCTAGTTTACCTTCCAAGCAATAACTGATGCCAAGGTTGAGAAACAAGGCATTAAGAAGAGGCAGCAGTGGGGCACCTGGGTGGTGCTGCCGGTGAAGTGTCAAACTCTTGGTTTCAGCTCAAGTCATGATCTCATGGTCCTTGGACCAAGCCCCGAGTCAGGCTCCATGCTCAGCATAGAGTCTGCTTAAGATTCTCTCCCTTCCTCTCCCTCTGCCCCTCCTGTTCGTGCTCTCTCTCTCTCTCTCTCAAATAAATAGATGAAATCTTAAAAAAAGAAAAAGGAGGCAGTAGCCTCTTCCAAGGGATTCATGTAACAAGGCTGAAGAGTGTGTTTTCAGGAAGAGTTCCACTCAAAATGGTGAAAATTGAAGAAACAATTCAGTACCAAAAGGTGGGGAGGCTCGAGCTCCCAGGAGACTTTGCCATCAAGAGAGACTCGTATCTTGAGGATTCTGGACAGCTGAACATCACCGTGTTTCAATTTCTAACCTGTATTTAATAATGAGTTACATAAGTTTACTCCCTGTCGTGAAATGGCACAATGAACTCTTCGCCCCCCCCCCCCATAATCCCGAGTTAATGAAACAGGTAGATTTAGGAAAGAAACATTATTGACTTACATGGAGATTTTCCATTTGGGCCTGTAGTTTCAAAACTCTCTGATGCACGTTGGGGGGAGGTGGTGAGGGAGGAGGAAGAGACCGTGAAGGTGAGGAGTCTCCCTCCCAGCAAGCGCGTACTGGACTCCTGTCAGATGCCAGTGGAGCTGGTGGCATATATGGCAAATCGGACACCCCTCTAGGTAAAGGGATGGCATGAAGGCAGTCCCCTCTGGATGGACCACTGAGAAAAACCCACTCGTTTTGGTGGAATCTACTGGAAACCCCCCCCACACACACACTTTTTAGGAACAAAGGCCTGTTCTCTGCACATAGCAGTTAGAACAAGTCATTTGCTCTGTTTCTAACTGTTGAAAATGAGAACATCCTCTGGGTGGAATAGTTTTTATTTATTTTTTTAATTTTCTTTTTAAAAAGATTTTCTTTATTTATTTGACAGCAAGAGACACAGCAAGAGAGGGATCACAAGCAGGGGGCATGGGAGAGGGAGAAGCAGGCTTCTCGCTGAGCAGGGAGCCCAAGGTGAGGCTGGAACCCAGGATCCCGGGATCATGACCTGAGCTGAAGGCAGACACTTAATGACTGAGCCACCCAGGCGGCCCTGGGTGGAAGAGTTTTTTTTTTGTTTTTTTGTTTTTTTTTTTTTTAAGATTTTATTTATTTATTTGACAGAGATCACAAGTAGGCAGAGAGAGAGAGAGAGGGAGGGAGAGAGAGAGAGAGAGAGAAGCATGCCCCCTGCTGAGCAGAGAGCCCAATGTGTGACTCAATCCCAGGACTCCGGGATCATGACCTGAGCCGAAGGCAGAGGCTTAACCCACTGAGCCACCCAGGCGCCCCGGGTGGAAGAGTTTTTAAAAGTCGCCCTCTCTGGGCATAGTAATTACATAAAGGTGCCCTTTGTCCCCGTGCCCTCAGACAGGGCACTGGGCTTGGCTGGGGTTGGTCCCTAACTTGGGACCCCTTGGCAGGGTGCCCTGTTAACCATATAGCTCAGGTAACAGTAGAGGCAGTCCTGTGGTACACAGGGCCAGGCCAGGCACTGGGCGTACAGATACATGCAAGAGCTAGACCTTGTTCTCCGGGAATTTGTAGACTCCCTCTCCGAACCCCCACCCTCTTTAACTCACCCCATCTGCTGCCAGCTCCACCCCTGCCGCATCCCTCCTGGCAGAGTTTCTCTCTATGGTGACAAAATGTCTACCCTCCAGATGCACGGGCTGCTGGCTGTGCTGCTCCTGTCTGCAGCTCCGAGCTAAATGTGTGCTCTCCACAAGGAACAACCAGGGAGAATTGTCTGTCAGGAGGGCTCGCTGCTTCTGGGAGCTGGAGGGGCAAATGTGACCGTCGCCTCACCCTTCAATTATCTGTTGAAAAACTGTCGCGAGCTGTCTAGCTATGCTTTTCGATGGTGGGTTTGGGCATAGCTGGAATAGTTTCCCCTTTAATTTTTGGGTTCTTTCCTAAAGGAAAGCAGTTTATCTCTAATCTGGTGATTTAGAGCTTGCTGCAAGGGCTAATTCCTCCCGAGCTCATTGCACTAAGACTGTGTAAGGCCTGGGGCCAGGGATTAATAATACCAAGTCAATGAGACTTACTTTTTTCTTGAGTCTTCACATTTAGTTGGGAAGACAGTGTGGAAGGAGACAGCCCCACGGCAGGCTGCTAGGTCCTATGTGAAAAGCACAAATTACAGCAGTTGGAGGGGGAATGGGGGGCTTCCATAGCCCTTTTCTGTCTTGTCTTCCAGAAAGCTCCTGTTCATCTGTCAAGACTCCCACTCAACAGTTCCTCCCCCTTATAGCCCTCTCTGACTCGCTCTGCTGTGTTTCTTCTGTGTCTTGGTCCCTTTTGCATCCCTTGGTTTGTCTAGGCGGCCCATCTTACGAGGATAAAGCTGAGACAGAGAATGCCAAATATGGACCGACCCTTCTTGAATTCATTTTTCTTTCCTTCCCTTCACCGCCTCTTGAAAGTAACTGGACCCCTTTCTTCGGACCTTGCCGGAGCAGCCTGGCCATCCCTGGGCTTAAGATGAACTGGAAGCTAGAAGTTACCATTCTTCCTGGAAGAGTTTAAAAGCCTGTCTTACAGATTGGGGGGGCGGTTTGGAAACATGACAGACCTATGGTGGCCTGTGGATCCTGATAAGTTCAGATGAGTTTGAAGGGTTTCCTCCACTGAGAGGGAAATCGGAGTTACATCAGGTTGTTGTGGGCTATGGACAGGCCTTCAGAGAGAGAAAGAAGTGCTGGTCATGAGTCTGTCTTACTTCACTTATTTTGCCCTAGGTATATGCCTAATTCCAGTCTTTGAGCCTCTGTTTTCTTTTTTCTTTAAAGATTTTATTTATTTATTTGAGAGAACAGCAGGGTGGCGGGAAGAGGCAGAGGGAGGGAGAGAAGCAGACTCCCATGCTGAGCAGGGAGCCGGACATGGGGCTCGATCCCAGGACCCCAGGATCATGACTTGAGCCAAAGGCAGACGCTCAACCGGCTGAGCCACCCAGGCACCCCTTGAGCCTCTGTTTTCTATTCATCAGGAGAATCAAATGAAATCCTGTATGTGAAAGGCTTTCTAAACCAAAAATCACCCCCCAAATTTTATGAATTAGTATCCTTGAGAACAGGGAGAGTGGCTGACTCATCCCTCTTTCCCCAGCATCTGGTTTAGAAGTAGGCACACTGCAAACGCTTGTTGAATGACTGAGTGGCCTTGTAAGATATAGGTGTTTGTATTGATTTTAACATTTCCATGGTATCTAATAAATCTGTTATACTAGTTAATGCCCCCAGCTGTTCTGTAATTCCTGACATCACCAACACTCTGAATCTCGGAACACACGAGAGATGGTTTATGGGCTCCTTGATATTTTTGCTTGCAACAGAATATCCTGCTGCCAAATTGACAGTGGTGCCTAGGCTAGGAACTTTGTCTTAAGAGCTTAGGTCCCGGGGTGCCTGGATGGCTCAGTCGGTTAAGCATCTGCCTTTAGCTAGGGTCGTGATCCTGGGGTCCTGGGATCAAGCCCCGCATCAGGCTCCCTGCTCAGCAGGAAGTAGGATTCTCACTTTCCCTCTGCCCCTTCACCTTGCTCATTCTCTCTCTGTCTCTGTCTCTGTCTCACTCTTTCTCTCAAATAAATAAATAAAACCTTAAAATAAAAAAAGAGCTCAGGTCCCTCACCAGACTCCTCAAGGGTGGGGGCTATATCCTATCCATGTTTGTGCTCCCTCAGGGCCCTGGTATGCAGTAAGTGCTCAATACATATTTGCTGACTGACTAACGGGAAAAGGGAATAGCGTGTTTTCACACTTTCATTTGACCAGCCAAATCAACTCCAGATACCAGAAAATGTGACAAATGTCACAGATTACTTCACTTTACTTTAGCATTGAGATGACCCTCCCCACTCCCCCCTTTTAAATTAAAGAACGTTTGGACAGAAAGCCATGGCTTTTAATAGTCTTAAGAGCTCACTGTGTGCCAGGCAGTATGTGAATCATTAACTCCTTTATTGCTCACAACTGTTCTGGGATATAGTTACTGTTATTATCCCCATTTTCTTAGTGAGGAAACAGGCTCCGAGAAGAGTAACTAATTTGGTTAAGAGTTGTGGAGTGAGCTGCGGATCTAGAATTTGAACCTCTATGCATGCTTCCAGTGACAGTGAAGGGTCGGTAGGTCGTACTGAAGGCCAGGAGCAGGAGGAGTGTGTTTTTACCTCCTCAGGGAGGAGCTGAGGTTTGGGTAGGATCAGATGGAAGGCTTTCTAGTGGGACCCAGGAGAGTCAGCAGGACTCAATTTGGTGGGACTAAAAAGACAGTTAAAATTTCTTGGAGGAGCCAAGGAGAGAAAACAGGAAATTGAAATATTCTCTGTGAAATTAACTAACATTTTTGCACTTCCTAAATTTTGAAGCACTTTTACATATGTTATCTCATATGGTCCTCATGACAGCCCCATGAGTTATTACTCCTATTTGAGAAATGAACAAAATAGACCCAGAAAGATTGTAACTGACTTGCCCGTGGTGGCAAGTGGGAAGGTTATAAAGTCTATGAAACCATTCGTTCATTCAGTAAATATTTTCTGAGCACCTACTATGTACCATGCACTGTTTTAGGTGCTAGGAATGCAGCAGTGAACAAAATGGACAAAATTATTTGTCCTCATGGAACTTATAATGTAGAGAAAATAGGAGTTATTTCTTTTCAGTTACCCTCTGTCAGGTAATGGATATTGGTTTTGAACCTTGGCTGTGTTCTAGAATCATCTGGCACATTTTGGAAAAAGAAAGAAAACACTTATGCCTGCGCCCCACTTCAGACCAATTCATCAGAATCTCTAGGGGTGAAGCCCAGGCATCAGTGTGTGTGTGTGTGAGAGAGAAAGAGAGAGAGAGAGAAACAGAAACCTGCTCTACAGGGTTTTAGTGTGCTGTCAAGCTTGAGAAGCATTGGTTGAGAACAGTGAGTCTCAACTTTGGCTGCTTATTAGAATCCTCTTGGGAACTTAAAACACACACACACACACACACACACACACACACACACCAATCTGTGGTCTTCACCTCTGAGGCAACTTAAATTAGAATCTCTGTGGTTGTGTCCTGACATTTGTATTTTGAAATGTTGCCCGCTCAAAGAGTGTTACTGAGTATAAAGTGTGGGGTTTGCATGAAGCTCTTGGGACAAGGAACAACTGGGTCCCATGATCTCAGATAGTCCCCACACCTCTCAAGCATATGGATCATTAATTTTTCACTCTTTTTTTAAAGATTTTATTTATTTGACAGACAGAGATCACAAGCAGACAGAGAGGCAGGCAGAGAGAGAGGGAGAAGCAGGCACCCTGCTGAGCAGAGAGCCCAATGTGGGGCTTGATCCCAGGACCCCGGGATCATGACCTGAGCAGAAGGCAGAGGCTTAACCCACTGAGCCACCCAGGCACCCCTAATTTTTCATTCTTGCTACAGATATTTATTTACCACTTACTATGTACCCTTGTTGTATCCCTTCCTTTTCCTGAGTCCTGATTCCTCCCTCTGTGTAACGATAGACTTGGACATCCCTCAGGCTTCCTGCAGCTCAAACACTATAATTCTATCAGGGACATTGGGCTGGGAATGTTAATAGCTCAGAGACCTCACTCTTGGAGACCCAGATTAACTTATTTGTCCTCTCAACAGTCCCGAATGTTACAGCCAAGAGAAGGAAATTCATGAAAACCCAAAAATGTGTGGACAAGTCTTTTTCCCACATTAAGCAATCTGTCCACGAGGAGCAGATGGACTCTTCATCCTTTGTCTCCCTCACTGTCTTGCTGACCACTGGGTGGGCAACACAGATGGGCGTGCAAGGGCAGGATGGTGGGGGGAGGCGGGGTCTCAGCAGGGTCAGACTCTGAAAGTCAACCAGAGGGAAGAGGCAGAAGAACGTGTGCCTTGCAGCTCACAAGCACCTGGGAGCAGCAGAAAGCGAGCTAGAGGAAGACAGCCTGCCACTTGACCTAGTTCTCTCTGCACTTACGGCTGGTCTGGGCTGGTGGAAGAAAGACAGTAATGCTTGCTATTGCGAGGCAGCATAGTTAGCGGAGTGGTTAAGTGTGTGGACCCTGAGGGCCACTCAACCGGGGTTTGAATCCTCACTTTGCCATTTGCTTTTTTTCTCACCTGGGACAAATAGCCTGACATCTCTTGGCCTCAGTTTCCCTATCTGTGAGTTGGGGAGCACCATAATGACACCCGACTTCGTAGGTAGGTCACGAAGATTACAAACTTGGCAAATGGTTAATGTTTTTACACAAAAATTTTAACTCGTGGTTTTAAGTGTCCAGCACTCTACTCTACTTGTATTTGCTCCCTAACCTTTACATGAAGTAGGTACTATTTCCCAATTTTACAGATGAAGACATTGAAGCACAGAGGTGTGGTCACTGGGGAAAAAATAACCTAGTTAGTAAGTCTCGGAGCCAAGATTTGACTCCAGGGGGCTTGGTTCCTTAGTGCCCACTCACCCCCGGACTATACTGAGTAATGACACCAGCCATTATCTATCTTGGCCTTGAGGCCCACTGATAAAGGAATGGATCTGGGCCCTAGGGATGCAGAACGGAATGAAAGCCAGGTCCTGCCTGGAGGAGTTCTCACCGTAGTTAGGGACAGAAGGCATACGTATAAAAAGATCCCAGTAAAAGGTGCATCATGCCTGGTGCCAAGGGAGTTCAGAGCTTTGTCACATGTCATGCCGTGACAGCTTTGTCATGATGCCTGGCTTGGGGTTGTGTCCTTGACAGACACAGGGAGACTGTTCTGGGCAGAGGGAGCTGTATGGGCAAAGCAAGGAGAGAAGTCTGTGGGTGGCATTTGGGGGGATGGGGAAAGCACCTTTCCCCCTCTCCCACATTGCAAGGAATCATTGGAGGTCTCTCAAACCTGGTGCCAAGGGCAAGGGGCGCCTAGTGCTCCCGGGCCTCTTTCTAGGGATGGCATGGAAGAAGAGAGGGTAGACGCAGAAACTCAGGCTGTCATAGCTGGACAGGCTCTAAGAAGACCATCTAGTCCAAACACTTCATAGCACAGATGGGGAAACTGAGGCCCGGAGAGGAGAAAGGATTGGCCCCAGCAAGGCACCAATAAACTGGGGCGGGCTGTATCAAATCAACATTTCTGCCACGTGGTGACGCATGAGAGCCTGGGCCATTTACCGGCAGTGACATTCAGTAGACCCCGAGTGTCCTATGGTACCCGCTAGTCTTCAGAACGTGCTTCCAAGTTTTCTGCTTTATTTAACTCCCCGGACTGTCATAGATTAAGAGTTGACCATGAGGCTTGGCAGACCTGCCATGGAGGCAGCACAGGGTGAGTTGAAAGAAGACGGCAGAGAGGGACCTCGTGTGAATGTTACCCCCTAGGGACGTTGGAGTTCCTGATCTTTTCCAGAATATTATTTTTAAATGCTTCAGATAAGGTAGACTTACAAAAGAAATCAATTGTACTGAAATACAGTCACCAAAATGTTGTTTGAATTGTGATACAGTGATATATGTGCTTCTTTGCTAATACCTTTTTTTTAAATTAATTTTTTATTTTTTATAAACATATATTTTTATCCCCAGGGGTACAGGTCTGTGAATCACCAGGTTTATAAACTTCACAGCACTCACCAAAGCACATACCCTCCCCAATGTCCATAATCCCACCCCCTTCTCCCAAACCCCCTCCCCCCA
>NC_081575.1:67674818-67684222 GCF_022355385.1 Mustela nigripes | reverse complement strand
AAAAAAAGAAAAAAGAAAAAAAAAGAAAGGAAAAGAATTAAAAAAAAGAAAACACCTTTCAGAAAGTGGTTGTTTTTCTGTTTCCAGAATTGCTGTTCTTCTTCTCTTCGATCTGCCGATGGATTTTCAGGTGTTTGCAATCTTTAGATAAGCTATCTAGCTGATCTCCGGCTAGCTGAATTAGTCTCAGCCTGCTACTTCTCCGCCATCTTGACTCCTCCTCCTTTGCTAATACCTTTTAAATGACAAGATCTAACAGCAATTCTCATGATTACCATAATTTTCAAGGAGTGCAAATGAAATGTCAAGATCCCTGCAACGGTTGTCATATGGTATGTAAATCTCTGTGGTTTTCTTTTTATAAGGATTTTATTTAGTTGAAAGAGAGTGAGCGAGATAGAGAAAGGGCACAATTGAGGGGAGGGGCAGAGGGAGAGGGAGACAAGCAGGCTCTCCATTGAGCAGGATGGGGCCTGACGTGGGGCTCAAGCCCAGGACCCTGAGATCAGGACCTGAGCCGAAGGCAGACACTTAACCAACTAAGCCACCCAGGCACTCCTGTAGATCTCTGTGATTTCAGTTATTGATAAAGTCACAAGTGCTGCTAACACTTCTTCGGCTGGTCACCTACACTCATCCTTTCAGTTAGAGGTTGATGGAAATAAAGAGGTAATATCTTTCCCCACAGGCCTCCTGAATGTCTGCATGTAGCTCTTGGGGTCCTATGGGCCCCCAGGTTAAGAGTCCTTGCCCTACGGCAAAACAGATGCTGGAGAACCAACCCAGTGTGGGATCTTAATCCTGCTCTTGGAACTGAAACTACATTCATGATCGTATGTGCCTGGGGACACATGAGCAGGTGGCTGTCATTAGTACTTCTATCCAAATAGTTCCAGGGACGCCTGGGTGGCTCAGTGGGTTAAGCCTTTGCCTTCAGCTCAGGGCGTGATCTCAGGATCTCGGGTTCGAGCCCTGCATCGGGCTCCCTGCTTAGTGGAGAGGCTGCTTGTCTCCCTCTCCCTCTGCCCCTCCCCCTGCTCGTGCGCATGCTCTCTTTCTCTCTCTCTGTCAGATAAATAAATAACATCTTTTTAAAAAAAAAACCCAAATAGTTCTGGCTCTCCTTCTTCAGGTACATGACAGAACTACACCTCCTCACCCCTTTGCCATTAGCTGTGGCCACGTGACTTGCTTGGGCCAGTGTCATATGTCACTCTCCTGCTCCAAAGCTTCTCGTGGCTCTTCGTGATGCTCAGAGTAGATCTCACATTCCTTGTCGTGAAATGCAAGGATGTCTCTCCAGCCAAGCTCTCAGACGCTGACTCTCACCACTTTCACCCAGGCCCACTGCAACTAACTGCACTGGCCTGATCTCTCTTCCTAGCCAAACTGATTCATGCCTCAGGATCCTTCTGGCTGGAATACTCATCCCTCAGAACTTTGTACGAGTGGCTCATACTTGACCTTTCGAGCTCTCTTTTCGTGTTCACACCTGTTTTAAAATAACAGCTTTCCTGAGATATCACTCACACACTGTACAGTTCCCAAATTTCAAGTGTACAGTGCATGGACTTTTAGTATATTCAGGGAACTGGGCAAATGCCAGCATGATCGATTTTAGGACATTTTCATTCCCCCTTAGTCATTACAGCCCAGTTCCTCATCCCCACCCCCAACAGCCTCTGGTATCCCCTAATCTACGTTCTGTTTCTATAGATGTGCCTATTCTGGGCATGTCGTGTGAATGGAATCATATGATATGTGGTCTTCAGTATCTTGCTTCTTTTACTTGGCATGAGATTTTCAGGGCTCATCCATATTTTAGCATGTATCTGTTGTAGGGCTATACCATGGTTGGTTTAGCCACTCATACCGTACATGAAGGACATTTGGGTTGTTTCATCTTTGGGCCATTATGAATAATGCTGCTATGAACCCTCATGCTCAGAATTTAGCATCAACATGTGCTTTCATTTCTCTTGGGTATAACCTAGAAATGGAATTGCTGGGTCATATGGTAACTATGTTCAGCCTTTTGAAGAACCACCAGCCTCTTTTTCACAGAGGATGTACAGTTTTATTTATTTTTTAATTTTTAAAAAAATATCTATCTATCTATCTATTTATTTAAGAGACAGTGAGGGAGAGAGAGAGAGCAAGAGAGAGAGAGCACAAGTGCATGAGCAGTGGGGAGGGGCAGAGGGAGAGGGAGAAGCAGACTTCCTGCTGAGCAGGGATCTGGATACGGGGCTCAAACCCAGGAGCCTGGGATCATGACCTGAGCCAAAGGTGGACACTTAACCGACTGAGCCACGCAGGTGCCCAGAGGATACACCATTCTAGATTCCCACCAGCAATAGATGAGAGTACCAATCTCTCTATATCCTTTCTTGAGGTATATTCTTTCTTGAGGTATACTGCTTGAGGTATATTCTTGCTACATTCAGTTTCTGTCCATCTTTGGTATTTCCCTTAGTTTTTTGGGTAGCCATCCTAGTGGGTGCAAAGTGATCTGATCTCGGTTTTGACTCGCGTTTCCCTAACGACTAATGATGTTGAGCGTCTCTTTATGTACTTAGTAGCCGTTGTATATCTTTTTTGAATAAACAAATGTCTATTCAAGTCTTTTGCCCATTTTTGAATTGGATTGTTTATTGTCTTGTTGTGGAGTTATCATTCTTTAAGTATTCTTGATATGATTCTCTTGGCAGACATGTGATTTGTAAATATTTTCTCCCATTCTATGAGTTGCCTTTTTCATTATCTTGATAATGTCCTTTGATGTACAAGTTTTTAATTTCAATAATTTCCAACTTACCTATTTTTTTTTTTTGGCTGCTCATCCTTTTGGTGACACATATAGGAAACCATTGTTTCTAATCCAAAGATACTGATTTATATTTATGTTACCTTCTAAGAGTTTTATTTTTTATTTTTAAAGATTTTATTTATTTATTTGAGAGAGATCACAAGTAGGCAGAGAGGCAGGCAGAGAGAGAGGGAAGCAGGCCCCCCCGCCAAGCAGAGAGCCTGATGTGGGGCTCTATCCCAGGGCCCTGGGATCATGACCTGAGCCAAAGGCAGAGGCCCCAACCTGCTGAGCCACCCAGGCACCCAAACCTTCTAAGAGTTTTATAGTTGAGCTTTTACATTTAGGTCTTTGATCCATTTTGACTTGTTTTTTGTATATGATGTGAGGTAATGATCCAATTTTATTTATTTATTTATTTATTTATTTAATTTTTTAAAGATTTTATTTATTTATTTGACAGAGAGAGAAATCACTAGTAGATGGAGAGGCAGGCAGAGAGAGAGAGAGGGAAGCAGGCTCCCTGCTGAGCAGAGAGCCCGATGCGGGACTCGATCCCAGGACCCTGAGATCATGACCTGAGCCGAAGGCAGCGGCTTAACCCACTGAGCCACCCAGGCGCCCCAATTTTATTTTTTTGTATGTTGATATCCAATTTGTCTTAGCATCTTTCATTGAAGAGATTATTCTTTCCCCATTGAATGATATTGACACCCCAATCAATTTGTCCATTTCTGCAACACTGATTGACCCCAGCTATGTGGGCTTATTTCTGGACTCTTGATTCTCTTTCATTGATCTATGAGTGTGCTCTTATGCCACTAGCCCACTTTTTTTCATTACTATACCTTTTTAGTAACTAAGTGTTGAATTTGGGAAGTGTTATTCCTCCAACTTTGGTTTTCTTTTTCAACATTCTTGCTTTGACTTTTCTCGGTCCCTTGTATTTCCACATGAATTTTAAGATCAGCTCATCCATTTCTGCAACACTGATTTATTTTTGCCCAGCTTTCTTTTTAACTATTTATTCAGGATATCCATGTTCATTTATTCATTCAACAAATACAGATTAAACACATACCATGTGACAGGCACTCTGTCACGTACTTGGGGGTACCATGATGAACAAAAAATAACCATGATCTTTTCTTTGAGGTAGCAAAGAATCTAGTGGGAGAGGCAGACATTAATCAAATAATCACCTAAACAAATTTAAAATGGATAACAGGAAGAGGTCACCTAATCTCAGGAGATCAGAGAAATCTCTCTTGGAGAAACCGATAATTAAGAAGGTGCCTGGAGCTGGAGGGGGTTTGGCAAAAGTATCACAGGCAAGGAGAACTCCATGTGCAAAGGGGGGAATTTGAAGGAAATATGGTGCCTTCGGTGTACCGCAAGGAGGCAAGTGTGGTGAAAGACAAGGGAACAGGAGAGCCATGTGAGGGTGATCAGTCCCATGGGGTATTGTGGGCTGTGGAAGAAATCTCAAGATTCTATCCTAAGAACAACGGGAAGACACTGAAGCAGAGAATTAACATGAACTGATTTTGATTTCAAAACGCTCACTCTGACTGCTGTGCAGAGAGTGAGCTGGAGGGGGATGGGCAAGAGCAGAGCCAGGTAGGAGGGGATTACTGTGGCCTGAGAGAGAAATCATGGCTTACACAAGGGTGGTGACGGTGATTCTGGAGAGAAAAGTGGGCCGATTCACAGATGCCAAAGAAATTGAGATTTTGGAGAGAGCCTTCAGTCAGGGAGGCGACAGGGTTTCTGACCGTGGTGACAGTGTTGGAAAGGGTGGTCTTCACCGAGATGAAGAACACTGGAGGGAAGGCAGCTTTGGGGACGGGGTTAATGTTCTTGAGTTTGAGGTGCCTTGGTGACGTCATTAAGTTATTTGATCCTCACCAAATCCTTTCTTTGAAGGAACACTTGTCTTCACTTTATGGATGAGTCAACTGAGTACCACAGAGGTAATCATGGCTTGGCTAATTCTGGGCAATCAGTTAGTGGTGAAGCCAGATCAGAATTCCGTCATTCTAAGAACAACCCGTGCTCTTTCTTTTCTGTGACACCAGAGCTGACCCTCTTAGAAAGGTCCATCCCAAATAGTCTCAAATAACCACAGGGAGTCAGTGCTAGAAATTGTCTCCCTTCCGGCACACCAAGTCTTTCTCAAAACTCAAAGCCTTATGCTCCCATGGAAACCTTAGTCTCCTTTCTACGAACGTTCATCTCCACCAAGCTCCCTCCAGAAGTGTCTGATTCTTTGACCCAGAGCTGTCTATGCACAGAGAGCTGCCCTGTCTCCTTTCCCAGTGAGGGGAAGTCTTCCTGCTTCTTGCTGTCATATACTGGTCCCAGAGGTGTCTGGTATGCGCTGTGGTTACAGACAAGGATCACCTGTCAGTGGTCAGCTTACAGAAAGCTGAAATGCTAAGACATTGAGCCACAAAGTGGATGATAGAAGAAGAAAAATGAGTAGTAATTAACAAGTCAAGGTGTACTCAGATTTTTTTCATGTCAAGTAGAAGAGTGTGAGAAGGAATTGAGCAGGTGGTAGGAAATGGGACAGAATGAGGAACTAGGAGAAAGGAAAACAAATACATAAATTCAAGGAGTAGGAGGAAGAGAAAATAGAGTGTATAGGACATAGACATAAATAAAGACAAAGGTTAGGAAAGATTCGTCCTCATTTTAAATCAGGCCTCTGACATTTACTAGCTGTATGATCTTGGGCAACTTACTTAATGTCTCTAAATATCTCTAAGGAGATAAAATAGTACTAACTTTATGGGGTTTGTGAAAGGATTATGGAGAGAGCGTGCATGTGATGTTCTTGTCGCAGTGCCTGGGATGTGAAAAGTGCTGGGTCCCTGTCAGCTATTGTGATGGCACAAGCTCCCCTCATTTCTCCTGCCTCTGCTTCCCCCAGCTGTCCCCCAGGTAGGTTCACTGTGGCCAGTTTGGTTCACCATACCAGCCAGTGAGCCAGCCCTGCCTGAAGCAGGGATAGCCCATTACCTTCAGCAGACCCAGGAGCCAGAGAAGCTGTGACGGCAGCTGGGGTCCTGCATTGGTTCCTCGGTCTCCTTGCTGCCAATTTGATATGAGATTAGGCACCTCCAATAGCGACCCTTATAGATCCATATGTTATCTCTAAGTTGTTTCCTCTTCCTCTCCTTCCCCCTACCCTGCCATCCCATCCCCACCATATTGATTCCTATTCTCAATTTCTACTCAGTCGCCCTGCTTTGTACTCCAGTCCTCCTCCCTGCTCCCCATCTGGACTGAAGCCCTGTCCAGTCCTGATCGAGGTACAGATTGCTTAACTGATGAGCCATCTGCTTGCCTGACTTATTTCGTCGTTGTGGTACCTCTGCCCGTGGCATACGGAACCAGGTCTGTTCATGGTACCCTCTGAGTGCTGTGCCTCACTCAGCCAGCTCCCCTCCTTCTAGAACAGTGGTTATGGAAATCATTTGGGGCCCCTGATTTCTCTAGGAATCACCTGAGGCCATAATGCCTGCCTAAGCAATACGCAGAAATTCAATGTATCAGGTTAGGCCAAGTTATGCTGCAGTAATGGTCTGAATTCTCACTCACAGAAACTGTCCAAGATGGATGGAGGGGAGAGGCTTCTGTCCATCAGTCAGTCACTCAGTGATCCAAGCTGGTGGAACTTCCCTTTTGAACACATGCTTCCATAATTTCTGTGACAGGAAATAGGGCATATCATCTGACTTAACGTTAAAAAAGAAAAAAATCCCCCAACTGCTGTGTAGAGAATGGACTGTGGGACAGCAAGGGTGGAACCAGGGAGTCAATTGAGGAGGCTTAGCCTGGGTTAGAAGAGATGATGACTTAAAAAAATAGTTGCATCTTGAGCCCCACTGATGGTGGTGAAGGTGGAGAGAAATGGAGGGAGTGGGGATATATTTTGGAGTGAAACAGACAGGATTTTCTGAGGGGTTGGATAAGGAGAGTAAGGAGAATAAGTCAAGGATGCTTGCTCAGTTTCTGGCTTGAACATATGGGTGGGTCATGTCCATTCCTAACTGTCACTGAAACCACAGAATCCCTTGGAATTTACAAGACATATCTCAGTGACAACTAAAAGGACAACATATCTCAGCTTAGGGTGTTCTTAAGCATGTCTCTCCTGGTGTTTTCTAAGGGTTTAAGTGGTAGGGCCTTTTATGGGGTTTTTTGGGAGAGCTCTTTGATCATGGACACACATGCCCATATACCTGCATGGCCACGTTTTCAAACACACATGTGCGCGCACGCGCACACACACACACATACACATCACATGCCACTGTGGCAGTTCTTTTTAGACCTCACACAGCAGTAGTCCTGGGGCTCCTTCAAACCCTCTAGCATGGCCCTGTCAAAATTTTTTTCTCTGATGGGAATGGACCTTCTGCTAAAGATTTTTAGTTGGAAAACAAGAGTCACAGCCTTTCAGGGCCTCCCTCTGGGTAGCAGCTCCTTTGCTCCCCGGAGGAGGTGGCAACAACCAGTGAGCCCTGTGCCCTGTCCAAGTGGTTTCCAGCCTTGAGAAGTGTGAAAACCATAGCAAGAGGCACATTTATTAAGCTAAATGCGCACAGTGCAAAGGTGCAGTCTGTGGTTAGTGTAATTGCTAGCTAACCACGCAGCCTGTTGCCTGGGTGGCTCATTAGAGGGAGAGGGAGCTGTAGAAAAAACTGGAAATAGAATGAATGAGGCTGGGCCACTGACCAGGTTGGTTCCAGGCAGAGTCAGTTCTGACTGAGCTAAACTTCATAGCTCAGTGTTTCCAGGGCCTCAGGGCGGCTGCCAAACTGCTCAGAAAAGTCCTAGGTCCTCCGGTTGTGTGCTTGAGGGCAAGTGGAACAAAAGGAGGGCCTAGCCTGAGCCTCACCTGCCAGACTGTGAGGCCTCCTCTTTGTGAGGAAAAGCCTAGGGGATTTGTCAGGGGCCAGAGGCTTCTCCTAGATAGGAGCCAGGCTTCTGTGGAGAGAAGGGAAGGCTTCCCTTTCCTGCCTGGGAAAGGGAAGAATGTGTGAGGTATCCCTCTTCCGTCCCGCTGCCATTGTCTGTGTCCCTCCTAGAGATTCTGAAAACCAGATCTCCCTGGGAGGGGTTTACAGAGAGACAAGTATTATAGTTATAAACGGCTTCTATGAGGTAGGACTCATTACCCTGTTTCATGGAGAGAAAAATCGAGAAAGAGGAAGTGATTTGCCTGAGGCCACACACCTATTGAGTGGCTGAGCTGGGGGCCTTGACTCCAGGTTCTCAGGCTGTTGGCCCTGGATGACAGGATGTTTCTTCCTGAGCATGGTAAGAGACAGGCTGTGCTCCCAAAGGCCAGAGATGGGAGCGGGAGGCTTCCCTCCCTGCTCTGCGCCTGCCACCTGTCAGTCAGCCTGGGGCCTGGGTGACCTCCCGGGTTCTTTCCAGGCCTGCCACGAAACAGCTCTACAAATCCCCGGACCTGTTTCCCTGTCCGGAAACTTAGGTGGTGGATTGGCAGATTACCTCTAAGAGGTCTGCCAGCGCAGACATTCTATGGATCTGGCAGGGGCCAAGAGCCTGGCTGTTTTCAGTGTGTGAGGCACTGAACCCTCGGGCATCTCAGAGATTTTTCAGGGGCGGCCATGAGCCGTTCTCCTCCTATCTTACATATTGCAGATCTACAGGTGATTTTGTTAGCCAGAAGGTGCCGCTTCTAAAAACAAAGAAGCAAAAATAAGCAGAATGAACACCTCTCAGCCCCTGAATGAGACAGTGAAGGAGAGACAAGTTTGAATGACGGCATCTGCTGGCAGGGAGAGTGGTGATGGTGTGATGGTCGTATGTATATGTGGTGGTAGGGATGGGGGGCGGGGTGGTGTGGGGTGGGGAGTTTGGATTGGAAGGACGAAAAGGAAAACAAAACAAGAGGGGGAAAAAAAACCAAGATTAGCTTTTTAGTTCTAGAGAGTTGCCATTTTGAGAAAAGGAGAACCTCAAGAAGTGATGGGGACATCATGGTTGGTGATTGCTGTGTCCTGGTGTTTTCTGCTTGCAGTCTCACTCACAGAATGCTTGGACAACCCCTTTGGTTCTGAGCCTTCCTGTTCCTATTTTAAAGATGAAGGCACTGAGGCTCAAAAAGGCAAAATGACTTATCCAAGCGCACTTAGCAAGTAAATTGTGTTGTTGGGATTCAAATCCTGCTCTGTTTGACCTCAAACTGCCAGCCTCTCCCGTTGGGAGCACCCTTCCTCAAAGAGGGTCGAGGAGTTACAGGTCAATGGGCACCAGGGGACCCATAGCAGCTTTCTTTGGAGGCAGATAGAGCCCTAGGAGGATCCATGGAGAAGCTGTAAGGAAAACTGACGTTCTTGGGGGTTAAGGGACTCGAAAGAGGGGGCTGTCATCAGGAGTGGAGAACCAAGGGGAGAGAAACCACTGGGCTGGAGAGTCAGAGCTAGGCCAGGAAGGGCCTGGATGTGTGCCTGCACGGAAGAATTTTTTAAAAAAGATTTTATTTATTCATTTGACAGAGAGAGCGAGTACAAGCAAGGGGAGTGGCAGGCAGAGGGAGAAGCAGGGTCCCCAC
>NC_081575.1:67650574-67674718 GCF_022355385.1 Mustela nigripes | reverse complement strand
CTGAGCAGGGAACCTGATGCAGGACTTGATCCCAGGACCCTGGGATCATGACCTGAGCTGAAGGCAGACGTCCAGCTGACTGAGCCACCCAGGGGCCCCACAAGAAGATTGAGCGCCTCTTAGGACCTGCGTCCTTGACTAGATCCTTTTGGACTCTTGCATCACGCTGTGTAATTCAGAATTTCTGGCTGCATCCTGAGATCATCACACCTGTGGCAAAGTATTTTAGCCTGCCTTAGCAATTTAATAACATAACAACCATGCCTGAGCCCACCACTCAAACCGTGATCTAAAATGTTGCGAGTAACTTATGTTTACCAAGGTGCTAGATATTTTCTGTGGTCTTGATAAATCACTATCTTTCGTTTTTTAAAATATTTTATTTATTTATTTGACAGACAGAAATCACAAGTAGGCAGAGAAGCAGGCAGAGAGAGAGGAGGAAGCAGGCTCCCTGCTGAGCAGAGAGCCTGATGCGGGGCTCGATCCCAGGAACTGGGATCATGACCCGAGCCGAAGGCAGAGGCTTGAATCCACTGAGCCACACATGCGCTCCAATCACTATCTTTCTTATCAGTGCTGTGGTATCTGTGGTATATTCCTTGCTCTTGCCATGTGTCTATAATGAGTAGCTGGGAGCTCTGCTCCTTATCTCTTCACCTCAAAACCCAGGTGGTCAGAGAAGCCATCATCTCAAACTTTGGTGGTGACAGAGGGAAGGAGAGTTCTGTGGCATCCCACACTGGCATTAAAGCGTTTCAACCTGGAAGTGACTCAAAATTTGACTTTGTGGCACCTGTCCCAGTGAGGACCCCCTTTCTCCTTGGAAATTCCTATCCTGCTAGATCCATTGCCAGGGTCTGTCTTTCATGGGCTCAGAGTCCAAGATGGCGGTTGACCATAGGGTCTGCCTGGCATCTTGCGTGTGGGCTCACTTGGGCTTTTCCTCCTCCTCTGGGCATGACTTCTCCAATGACGAAGCTGCTGCTACTTCCCCTGGAGTGGTACTTGAGTTGACAGTGGCGAGACTGGATTTTGTGCAGAGTGGTGAGGGGAGAGGAGATGGGCTGAGTGAGTGAGTCATCACTATTATTTCCGTTGCATTCCCATCGATCTCACGAGGCTATTAAAAGAGTCAGTAACTAAGACATTTAACTAGACTCCGGTTCTAAAAGCTAAGGGATAACCAAAATTCATAAGGCAAAGCAAGTCCAGGAAATGGAGTGAAAAGGGAGCACTGGCTCTTGGCCGTACTTCTTGGGAAGGAAGGCCTAACCCAACAGCCCAGGATACGCAGCCTTGGCCTCAGAGCACAGGATCTGTGTCAGGCAGCTGGTCCCAAGTCTCCACCTCGGGGGGTGCTTCCATAGGCCACGGAGTGTGGCCTGGAGAAAGGAGAGGAAAGAGGGGAGTTTGGGCATGAATCAAACATCCACAGCTTTCACCAAACGGTGCCAGGATTAGCTGGGGTACAGAGGTGAGCAAGGCAGACAAAGTGGCTGGCCTTACAGAACTTACAGTCTAATGGGGAAAGAAAATGATTACATCAATGATACAGGGCCTGCAAAGTGCTCTGACAAGGATAAATTCAGGGTAGTAAAGGAATGGCACCTGAGATAGATGTAGGGCGTCAAGGGAGGCTTGGGAGTAGCTCCTCATCTAGACAGAGGACTGAAGACAAGGAAGTGTTAGCCAGGTGGAGGCAAGTAGAAAGGAGGAAAGTTGTAGAAAGTTAGTAGGTTGGTTGTGGGTGGACAGTGGGAAGGCCTGAGCCTAGAAAGGCAAGCAGAGAATGGGTCATGGAGGACACCACGGATGCCATGTGGCGGGGCTTGGACATTATCCTGAGGGCAGCAGGGAGCTCTGGAATGGTTTGCCATTTGGTTATGACATCACCGTGGAAGCAGCATGGAAGGTGGATTGGGATGGGTCCAAATGAGAGGTCATAGTGACTGGTTAAGAGAGCCAGAATGGGACTAGAGAAAAATGGTTGGATCTGAGGCACGTTTAGAAGGTAGATGGGTAACCTGAGTAGACATATGTGGACAGTACAGGGAAACTGGGAGTCCAGAAGGATACCTAGGTTTTTGGCCTGTACGACTGGAGAGCAGTGGTGTTAGGAGGAGTACAGCATGCTGGTTAAGAGCAGTGGCTCTGAAGCCGGACTGCCTGGGTTTGAATCCCAGATCCGCCACTGATCATCTCTGTGACCTTAGACCAGTTCCTTAACCTCTCTGGGCTTTAGTTTCCCTAGCTGTTAAATGGGGGTATTACTATTACCTGCCCTATAATGCTTAAGGGAAACAATACATAAAGTGTTTTGAAGCATCTGTCTGGAGCGAGGCTCCACACTGGGCCTGAGATCATGACCCGGAGATCATGACCTGAGCTGAAATCAAGAGTCAGACACTTAACCGACTGCGTCCCACAGGTGCCCCAAAACCTTAGGAGATTTTGCAGGGAGAATTTGCAGAGAAGGAGAGAAGGGTGTGAGCAAGCCTTGGCTTTTGTGGGATGGACAGAGCTAAAAAAATACACTGGGGAGGCTGAGCAGCAGCCTGAAAGGCAGGAGAAAAAACGGGGGGAGGGCACGGCATCGCAGAGGCCCAGATGAGCGAATGTTTCAAGATGGAGGTGGTGGCCAGTGGCAGCGAAGCTTGGAGAGGCTTATGTAAGAGGAGATGGAGAAACAGACAGTGGCTTTTAGCTACAAAGAGGCTGTTGGTGACAATAGCTTCAGTGGAATGGTAGAACTGGACATCAGACTACATTGGGGTGAAGAGCAGGAGTGAGGAAATGGAGAAAACAGGTGCAGACAGCTCTTTCCAGGAGTTTGTCTGTGAAAGGGAAGTGAGAACAGATGACTGAGGGTTCTGGGTGGAGGGAGGGCGTCCTTCAGTGCCGTGGAGACAGGGCGGAGGGTGGAGAGGGAGAGATGGAAGGTACAGGGGAGAGAGGAGGCAACTGAGGCTTGAGGGCCCTGAGAGGGCCAGAGGAGATGGAATGCAGAGTGCAGGCTCAGAGGTCAGCCTCAGGCAGGAGGAGTCATTCATTGGAGGGAAGGAGGAAAAAGTATGGATGTGGTGAGCGAGCTTATAGATTTCTCTGTGGGAGGTTCTTGCCTGATGGCTTCTCTCTCTTTTTCTTTTTTCTGTGATATCAGGTGAGGGGGATGTGGCAAGGCTAGAAGTTGGGGGATGACCGTGGAGGTCACTGGAGAGAACGGGAGAGGGAGCCCAGCGGGGGCTCAAAGAAAGGTTGCCCGGCCACACTGAAGGCTCCGTGGAGGTCGAGACTGTGCGCTGATAGTGTTTTCCATCTGCAAGGTTGGAATGTTGTCTCCAAGCTGCACTCAGCAGTTCTGGGGGAGGAGCAGAAAGCGTAGGTATTTGAAAAATGATGGATTTGTAATTGCCGGGCTGTTCGATTTAGAAGCTCTTGTCCCCTTCATGTCCCCTGTCCAGTTTCCACAGGAGAGCCTCTCTGAGTGATTCCATTATTCATTATCTCCCATGTTTGGCAGCTAGCTCAGACTGCTGGCCAACCCATGGGTTCTCTGCCCTGAGTCAGGGACCTGTGTCTGCTTCGTCCAGCTGTATCAAATGCGAACATTGTTCAGAAGGTGCCGTGAGTAAGACAAGCAGAATGGTTAAGAATGGAAGCTCTGGAACCAGACGTCTAGGCTCAAATCCAGGCTGTCCCACATGCTGCGTGACCCGGGGCAATTTGTTGTCCCTCTCTGATCCATAGTTTTCTCATGTCTTAAATGGATTCAGTAAGAGTACTTGCCTTATAAGGTCTTCGTGCGAATGAAATAAGATAATCCACAAAAAGCATTTAGTACAGCACCTGGCACATGGTTATTTTCCTGTAGGCATTACTTATTAGTAGTCTTATTACTATTATGACCATTTTACTGTGAAGGCAGGCACTTAGGGCCTAATAGGCTTTTGGACAAGACATTAGGGGAGGCCGGATTTGAACCCCACCACAATAGAAAGAACACAGTCTTCCCTTCCCACCAGCTTTTAAAAAGTGATTTTATTTATTTATTTGTCAGAGAGAGATTGAGAGAGAGAGAGAGAATGAGAGCGCAAGGAGGAGGAACGGCAGGCAGGGGCAGAGGGAAAAGCCAGCTCCCCGCTGAGCAAGGAGCCCGATGCGGGGATTCAATCCCCAGACCCTGGGATCATGACCAGAGCTGAAGGCAGACGCTTAACTGAATGAGCCACCCAGGTGTCCCTGCTTCATACTGGCTTTTTGCCATTTTGAGGTGTTCTGACCTTCCCTCCGGGGATGTTTGTCACCCTACGATCTCCGAGGCCCCAGAGCTTTCTGACTAGTGAGTCTGCAGTGGGCTGAGGACTGAGCTGCCATGTCTGCTCATCGTCAGCTAGGGAGGAATCCTGGCAGCCTGACCTCTCTAGTGAAGTCCTTGGTTTCCGTGAGTCATGCTTCTCTTATGCTGAGCCCAGCTCTGATTTGGAAGGGGGCTTGGGGAGTAGGGGTGGGGTGGGGGGACAAAAGGGAGGAGGAAGGCGGCAACTGAGCCTCTGCATTTGTTGGTTAGCTCAAGTTATAGGAAATCTTTCCTTAGAACCGGAGTGAGGGGACTTGAGGCCCCACTGTGACCAGACTGCAACAGAGGGGAACCAGTACCTAGTTCTTCACAAACTAAGATGGCTGGTATGTGGCCCAAGATGGCTGGTATGTGAGCAACACCTCCCCAGGTACCTTGAAGGTCAGGATATCCTCTCTCCCTCTCTCTCTTCCCTAAGGCTTGACCCAGATGGGTCAAGATTTATTTCCCCAGAAAAGAATGCAAATTGCTGACTTAGGGGAAATGAGTAGATTTAAGAGGTCCATTGCCCAGAAAGTAGGCTCCTAGAAATGCCCCACTCTCGTGAAATAGGTCCCAGAGGGGCTTTGTCCAAGCTGGGGATTTCCCAAGGATGGGGGGCAGGCTACTGGTGGTACAAGAGATAATTCCAGGTGGTACATGGCTGAACGGGTTTTTAACTTCAACAGTCAAATTTCTTTTAACACGTGTTAGAAAAGATACAAGTAGCACATGAAAATTGGTGGCTTCAAGGGAATTACCTATTAGAACCATGCTGAAGTATTTTTTTAAAAGAAGTTTATTTAAAGAAAAATTATTAAGTAGATAGTAGTGCAGGTTTTAAGCAGGTGGCCAAAGTTGAAGGTAGTATGCAGATGACTGAGGTTTGGAAAACGCTGGTCTTCAACAAATCACGTTACCTTTTCCACTGCCTCTTCTGCCCCCCTCCTGCCCCCCTCCCAAACTTGGGGCTTCTGCTTTGAAAACTGTCTAGTAGGCACATTAATCTGCCTGGGCAACTTTCTTCTTACCAGATCAAAACTGAAAGCCTCATCTCCTTTTCTTGACTTTGTGGTCTCTGTTGAGGGCTCTCATTTCTCTCTCCCCCAACCCCACTCTGCCTTTTCCCTCTCCTCCTTCCTTCTCTCTCCCTTTCCCCTCCCTCTCTCTCCTGGTTAGCAGTTGGGGATATTCCTGACTCATCCCTCTCCCTTTTTCATGCTCATTCACTGACCAAATCCTGTTAATTCTTCCTTCATCGTACCTCTTAAATTTTATTTTATTTTATTTTATTTTAAGATTTTATTTATTTATTTGGCAGACAGAGGTCACAAGTAGGCAGAGAGGCAGGCAGAGAGAGAGAGAGAGAGAGAGAGAGAGAGAGAGAGGAAGAGGAAGAAGCAGGCTCCCTGCCGAGCAGAGAGCCCAACTCGGGGCTGGATCCCAGAACTCTGGGATCATGACCTGAGCCGAAGGCAGAGGCCCTAACCCAAGGAGCCACCCAAGCGCCCCTATTTTATTTTATTTTTAAAAAAGATTTTATTTATTTATTTGCAGAGAGAGAGACAGCAAGAGTGGAAACACAAGCAGGGTGAGTGGGAAAGGGAGAAGTAGAGTGCCCGCTGAGCAGGGAGCCTGATGCAGGGCTCGATCCGAGGACCCTAGGATCATGACCTGAGCCAAAGGCAGACGCCTAACGACTGAGCCACCCAGGCACCACTTCCTTCACCATACCTCTTGTACTGTATCTCTTTCAACTGTCATCATCACCCACAGTAGGTTCCACAGCTTCAGTCTACACCTCATTATCCAATTAATCTTTCTCCAGCGTAACTTTCCCCATGACTTTCTCCTGGATTGGTTCTCTACCCAGAGTATCAGAAGATGACCCAACTCCTGAAGGAGCCATTCCCAAGTCCTTGGAATGTGACCTCAGCCCAAGATGTGCCCATATCTCCCCTTCTTTTCTAGGACCCATCTAGGTCTTTACTGCTCCCCAGATACGCTTGCTTCTAATTCTAGCTCTTTTCTATAGACCTTGATCAAAATAGTTTTCTCAGTCCTTCTCATTTGATCACTTTCTTATATGTCATATAGTGTTATTTTTGGGGTTTTGTGGATGTGCATCTCCGTGCATAGACTCAGCTTCTGAGGTAAAGGAGTGTGTTCTCCATCCCTTTCATAATTCCATTGGTGCTTAGCAGAGTGCTAGGCACATGGTAGATGCATTTGGGTATACTTTGGGGTGCAAGTATCAGAAAACCCAACCCGTCAGCAGCTTAAACAAATAGAGGTTAATTTTTTTTCACAGACTAAACAGTGTAGAGGCAAGTGGTTACTTGCTCTACCATCCATAGTGAATTGGCTTTCACCTTCATACTTGTTGCCTCATGGTCACAAGGCGACTGCTGTGTCTCCAGGTATCACATCTGAATTCCAGCAGGGAGGAGGAGGAAGGAGTGAAGGCCTTCTCCTTGGTTAGCTCTGTCCTGCTTTTGAGAAGGGGATGCTTTCCCAGGGGACTGACGCTTTCATTTCACTAGCGAGAACTGTGTCATGTGCTCACTGCTAGACCAACAACTGGTTTAGATCAATTCTAATTCAAGCACGACTTGGGCTGACAAAGATCCTTTCATATCAGGGAAAGGGTCTTTTCCAATTACCTTTGTTTGAAGTTCTGTTAGCAAGCAAGAAGCAGGAGGGGATGGCTATTAGGTAGGCAACTGGCAGTGTGTACAAAAGAACACAATAAAGTCTTGTTTAGAGACCAAGTAGCCTGCTCCGGTTCTGAGTCAGGTTCTGGGATGAGGAGGGTCTGAGACCAAGAGGTTTCCAGAAAAGGCCATCTTCTCTGTGCCCAAACTACTGCACCCAAATGTCCCCAGCTCTGAGTTGGAAGGCCAGACTCGTGGGCTCCCCGCTCTGCCCCCTGCAGCTTAAAGGAAGATTCTGGGCACAGTGTCCCAGTTAGTGACTTCCTCCAGTGGCTCTAGTTCCAGGACTGAAGGGGAAGTGAATGGACTTATCCAAATGCAAATTGTACACAGCACAATTTTTTACAGCAGCGAAAAGAAACCACCCAAACAGCCAATTATTGGGATTTGGCTAGGCAGACTGTGAATTTTTGTATATTTGGTTTGACAACTTCATGAATTCCACTGGCATAAGAAAATACTGTTATGGAATGACGTGAAGTGAAAACGAGCAAAGCAGCAGGTACACATGGACTGTGTAAAACGTACACGCGACACGTGTTAGAAGATATCTTCCCAGTTTTAAGTTGGAGCTAGGAGGCAACCAGTATATATGTATTGAAATCGAATGCCAACCTCAGGGCAGTTGGAGGTCACCCATAAGAGGTTCCCATTCAGCTGAAGCCTAGAAGTGGAAGGTGGGACTCCCAACACCGTTCCCGTCTTTTACTACTTACTGAGGCAGGAAGGTTAGTTACTACGGAGCTAGAACTTGGGTCTTTTCTCTGTTGGACAGAGAAGCCTACAGTGAGAGTTTGGAGGGAGGGACCCAGCCTCTGCCTGTTCTTCTCACTGCAGAGAATAGCCCTTTCCTCTCTCCCGCGGCCAACAAAGTATTTCAATGGAAGACTGCTTCCATTCCAGAACAGTGTGTGTTACTGTGTGGAGACCCAGTGTGAGTTCCTTCCTGAGGTTTCTTGGCACAGGCTGTGTGCCCCTCCCCATCATCCAAGGTTTACACTGTAAATATCTGGACGGGGTGAAAAAAAAAAAAAAAGCCAGACCTCCAACCTGGGGCTAGTCCACTGGAGGCTGAGAGAAGGGTGTGTTGTTGATACAGAAGATAGTTCCCCAGAGTTTACTGAGGGGGATTATTTTTGCTAGGTCAGGTTTTCCAGCTTTATTCAAGAGACTGAAGACGAGGGAAGCAGGATGGGTGTGTATGTGGGAGAGCAGGGAGGAGAGACTTGTTTTTCTCTCTTTTCCTGACTGGCTGCCGCCCGACAATAGCTGCCATTTCTTGAGCCCTGACTCTGTGGCGTGTGCTTTCCACACGTGTTATCTCAGTGACTCCTCACAACAGCATGGCAACTCGGCAAAGTAGCATCCTCTCATTTCATTTCATGCTTGCGGGTGCAGGCTCAGAGAGAACTTACCCAGGGAATTTCCCTAGGGGATGGTGAAGACAGCATTCACCCAGCCACCATTCATGGGACCGCCTGTGCTAGGACAAGCCTTGTGCTGGGTGCTGGGTGCTGGGCACGAGGTGTGCGCAAGACCTTGGTCGTTGCCTCCAGCAACTTATAGGCCTGGGGGAATAGTGCTGTTTGGTCGCGGCTGTGATGGGGATGAAATTGATGCTGTGGAGCGCCGAGGAGGGGCAGGGGGGCACCCATCACAGCCTGGGGGAGGGCGTGCAGGAGGTGGGGAAGCAGCAGAGGCTTCCTAGTGGAAGTGAGGTCTAGGCTGGATCTGGAGGGGGAGCAGGAGTCTGGTGAGTGAAGCCCGTAGTGGGAAAATAAGTGATGTGAATAGAAGGTGTAGAGCCACAAGGGGCCAGAATCAAGAGAGAGCATAGTGCTTGTAGAAACTCCTGAGTGTGGTCGAGTGTGGATGGCTAGAGCAGAGCAGGCTGAGAGAGGAGCTGAGTGGAGGGAGGCAGAGGCTGTGTGGGGAGTGCCCTGGGAACAGTGCGAAGGAGTTCGGGTTTCACTCTGGGTGCCATGAGGATCTGTAGGAGGGCTTTGAGCAGGGGAGTGGCAAGATCTGACTAGCACTCTCTTTGGATCAGTCTGGCCACTGGATGGAGAATGGGTGGTAAGGGGACAAGAGAGGAAGTGGAGGTATCACAATGTGGACTTAGTTCAGCGTCATAGACCCGAGGGAGGCAGATGCGGGGTCGGTTTTTCAGGTAGAGCTGACAGCGCTTCCTCATGGACTTGAGGTAGGGGAAGAAAAGGAGGAAGGAGTCAAGTCAGGTCTGCTGGGCTCCAAATACCTCGGCTTTCTTTCTCTACCAAAGGAGGCTGACGGTAAATCCTTCCTGCAGCCGGACTTGCGCTCTGGGGCATCGGAACACACTGGAAAATGAATGCGTTCCTGTTGCCACTGAGCCAGCGGGATAGGACAATTTGTTTATTTATTTATTCAACTGAATACCGCATATACATGTATACACTTTACCTTATCTTAGCACTGTTTAAGTGCTTTACAAATATTTACTTATTTAATTCTTATAAGAACTGTTTTTATTTTTATTTTTTTAAAGCTTTATTTATTTATTTGAGAGAGAAAGAGGGAGAGAGAGTGAGCACGAGCAGAGGGGCAGAGAGAGAGGAAGAGAGAGAATCCAAAGAAGACTCCATGCTGAGCGCAAGAGCCCAACACGAAGCTCGACCCCAGGACCCTGAGATCGTGACCTGAGCTGAAACCAAGAGTCAGACGCTTAACCAACTGAGCCACCCAGGTGCCCCCAGAACTGCTTTTATTATGTCAGTTTTCCAGAGGCAGAAACCAAGGCACAGAGAGATAAGTAACTTGACCAGAACCACACAGCTAGTGAGTGGCAGAGCTGGGATTCGAACTCAGGTAGTCTCACTCCAGTGTTCTGTGCTGCCTTGCCTAGGGACTCAGTTATTCACTTGCTCATTCACTCATTTGTGCATTCAGTATGTGATTACTGAGGATATCATATGTGCTAGGAACTAGAGGTAAAATGATCCACAAAATCACACCCAGTCTCTGTTCCTCATAGAGTTCACAGTCCAAGAGGCAGCTATTAGCCAAATGATCACACACACAAATATACACTTGCTAAACGAGCCTAGGATAGAGGATTCGGGCTGTGCAGGGAGGTCAGAGAAAGCTTCTCTGAGGCAGTGAGAGTTGAAACGAAATGTGAAAGAGGAACCGGAGTTAATTAGACAAAGAAGGGAAGGAATGGCGTTCCAGACAGAAGAATGAGCATATGCAAGGACCCTAGGGTGGGAGGGAACACAGTGTATTTAGGGACTGAAAGAATGCCAGTGTGGTAGGAGGCATGAGAGCAGCATGTGTGGGGCGGGTCTGAAGCCCTCACACAGGCAAGGTCTACAGGCCACTTCCAGTTTCACCCTTGCACGTTTTCAGGCAGGGGATGTATGTACCTGTCTGCCTCTCAGAACTCATCCCTCTGGTCACCCTGGCTTCGGTGTGGAGATTTGTTTGGAAAAGGCCAGGTAGGGAGCCGCTGCCAAGGTCCAGCGGAGAAATTTGGAGTGGTGGCTTGGACTTGGGTGGTCATTTAGGGACCACAGAAGGACTGCAGGGGTGGAGGAAGGAAAACCAACAGAATCAGGTGTTGGGTTGAGTGGGAGGCCGAGAAGGAGATGTCAGGAAAGGCTCCTAGGGCCGCCTGGGTGGCTCAGCGGGTTAAAGCCTTTGTCTTCAGCTCAGGTCATGGTCTCAGGGTCCTGGGATCGAGCCCCGCATCAGGCTCTCTGCTCCGTGGGGAGCCTGCTTCCTCCTCTCCTTCTCTGCCTCTCTGCCTACTTGTGATCTCTGTCTGTCAAATAAATAAATAAAATATTTTTTAAAATAATAAAAAAAAAAAAAGAAAAGCTCCTAGAGTTCCGACTTGCACATTCAGGTAGAGAGATGGTGGTTATGTTCTAGAGACTCCAAAAGAGCACTGAGTTTTGTGGGGGAAAGATCATGCCTTCGTTTTGGGGCTTGTTAATTTTGGGGTGCCATCGAAACACCCAAGGGTAGATAGGGGGCGTGTGAGCTGCAAGCCATTCAGATACACGGAGCCCGACTTCAGAGGAGAGGGCTGGGTGATTCCGTGGTGTTCTCAAGATGGCTCTCACTGGCTCCCGAAAGCCTGTTGTCTAAATATTGAGGACATTTGCAAGCCGGTTATCAAACGGTGGGTTGCTGCAAACCGGTCATGATGGAAGTGTTTATACCAAGGAAGGAAGTTGGCAAATGCTGCAAATTGACATCCCCTCCTCTGCCCCCACTCCAGCCTGTTTATGAGAACAACAGTGGCCAAAGAGCACATTCGGCATGCTCAGCTGTGGTTGTGAGTGAGATTACCAAGGGAGGTTGTACAGGGTGTGGGGCCTAGCACCAGGCCCCAGCGAGTCTCAAGAGTTAAGTAGAAAAGAGGAGCTCACAAAGGAGACTGAAAAGGAGCAGTTGTCTGGCTTTGCAGTCACGCGCAGCTTGTGTTCTCCAGCTCTACTACCCCTCTCTTGCTTGAAGCCCATATTGTTTGACATCGGGCCTATTCCAATAATCTTTGCCACTAATCGCCACCTCTCAATTCTTTCTTTTTTAAAAGATTTTATTGATTTATCTGTCAGATAGAGGACACAAACAGGGGGAACAGCAGAGGGAGAGGGAGAAGCAGGCTCCCTGCTGAGCAGGGAGCCCAATGCAGGGCTCAATCCCAGGACCTTGGGATCATGACACGAGCCAAAGGCAGACACTTAACTGACTGAGCCACCCAGGTGCCCCTCAAGTCTTCCTCCAGAGTCACACAGCTTCTCTGCTAACTGGAGAACCGGGCAAGTCCAAAAATCTGGCTGGTGCAGAGGGTTTATGTGGAAGAGTATGGGCTTTCAAGCATTTGCTCCCTTTCTACCACTTGCTGGCTGTGTGACCTGGGCAAGTTTCCTGGTCTCTCTTAGCCTCAGTTTCCTCTTCTATAAAATGGGGTTACTACTACCTCCTGCTCCAGATTCGTGAGACTCCATGGAAACCACATATGATAAAGGGTCCAGCATAGGGCCTGACTCACCATTGGCCTTTCTTTTCCATTTTTATTGGCAGTGGAGAGGCTGCCAAGGATCTTCCTATAGGGTAGCTGGTCGTGACAGAGATGCTCACTGAAGACTTGACTTGGTCAACCTCCATCCTCAGCCTCAGACCCTTCACCCGAGCACCAGCCTCCCTCATCTCCCTTGTTTCCTGCTCCCCCATCCCTTCCATTCTGGCAAAATTGAACAATGGTACCTTTGTCTGCTCTCTCCTGCTGCATGCTCAGGCTTCTCACACACCAAGAGTGAAGAATTCCTGTCCCCCGCCAGTCCTCCAGAACTGGCCCTCTCCTCACTGGAGCTGGTCCTTGACTTTTGGCTTCTCCAAGAAACTTTCTTGGGCCAAGGGCCTACCTTCCTGACCTTGTCCCTCAGATGCACTTACCCTTAGCTCCCCAAAAATGGACCAGAAGACCCGGAAGGAACTGCATCAAAAGTTTAAGGGACACAGTTTTAGAAGTCCCCAGCACTTTTCATGGGCTCTACAAGCAGCTCGCCCTGAGGCTGGGGGGCATGGGTGCTTCTTGACAATAGGGCTGTTTTCCTCATCACTCCCTGATGCTTAGAAGGAGGAAAGGAAGGATGTTAGGAAACTAATGCTTATTGAATGTCTACTGGATGCCTGGCCTGATGCCAGGGGCCTTCATAAGTCTTCTCAGTCCTTGTCACGATGCCCTTGAGAGGTGGTGATCGGATTCAAGTTATCTTTGGAGTCTCCACTGCCCTGTGAGCTCTTGTGAGCATATGGGACAAGCTGGCTTTGACTTCATGTCTGACCAAACATGGGTCTATACTCAACACGCGTCTGTTATGTTGAATGGCAGGCAGCGTTGCACTGAGGCAGTGTGGCCTAGGAGGTCAAGGAGTTGGGGCTTCACTATGGTGTGTGGCTTTAGGCAAGTGATTTCATTTTTCTGAACCCCAGTTTCCTCTTTGTGTAAAATGGGAACATGGATAACTCCAAGGTGAGGAGTCATGAGCCTGTACAGGGTAGCTCGGAGAACTTGACAGTGCAGTGCAAGTGCGGGGGGCGGGGCTCACATGTTCTCCAAGACAGGTTTTTATTTATCTAGTTGCTGTCTTAGCCTAGAGTTCCCCAGGGCCAAATGCTGCTCCTCCTTCACAAAGGTTTCACTTTTCTGAGTCAAAAATGAGGAAAAATGATTATTTCATTTTTCATAAAGCCACATGTGTTCAGTTTTTTAATTTTTTAAAAATATTTTATTTATTTGTTTGACAAAGAGAGAGAGCACACAAGCAAGGGGAGCAGCAGGCAGAGGGAGAGAGAGAAGCAGACTCCCCACTGAGCAGGGAGCCCAATGTGGAATTCAATCCTGGGACCCTGGGATCATGACCTGAGCTGAAGTTAGATGCTTGACCGACTGAACCACCCAGGCGCCCAGTTTTGGAACTTCTGAAATTGTCATTCCAAACTTTTGATGTTAAAACATCCTCCTGTTTATGCAAGTGTGTTTATAGTAAATAGCAGCTTTTTAAAAAATGCCTGTACCTGATCAAATAAAATGCTATTGCTGCTCCGTCAGAGCCCCCTGAGACAGAGGTAGCATACGGGTGCCAAGAGAGAGGACCTTGGGCCAGGCTTGGCCCAGAAGCACTGTGTCGTTGGCTTCCTGGAGGAGGAGAAGTCTGAGAAGAGTTCAGAAAGATGAACAGGAATACATTTGGCCGTGAAGGGTGGGAAGGACAGTCTGGAAACCCAGGCTAGGATCAGAGCCTGCGGTCTTGGTGGCTCCCAGCAAGTCAGCACCTCTGAGCCTCCCTGGCCCAAGGTGTTGGAGCTGAGGAGTGAGTTGCTTTGTCCCAGACCTGCCTGGCTCCCAGAGGGGGATGAAAAGCTCCAGGCCACTACAGTAGGTGGTGACTGAGCTTCTCCACCCCACCCCAGAGGTGGCTGCTTCTCGCACTTGGCCCAGGAAATCGCTGCCACACTCTAGCAGATCCCCAGCTCTCCTGATTTGGCTTTCTGTCTCCCCTCTCCGCTGCCCCAGCAGAATCAGTAAAGCGGAAGTCACTCTGCTTTGCAGCAGGAAGGCCAAGATCCCACATCTCCAACACACAGGCTAACTGGAAACTCAAAATCCTCCCTCCCTCTTCACACACCAACACTTGGACAGGGAATGGTAAGGGTGGGTAGGGGGCTGGTTCTTTCCCGCAGGATACTACATGGCAGCCCTGGGGGGTGGGGGGAGCAGCCCACTTCCCCAAGGCCTGCTGTGTGACCTCTGGCCTTCCGTTGATCACACCACTGCCTGCAGGCAGGCAGCAGGAGGCCCCAGAGGTCTGGGAAGCCCAGACCAGTCAGAAGGGGCCGAGCATGCCCCCACCGCCCCAGCATGCACTTTCGCCTTCCAAGCCATGGGTCTGGATTATCCATTTCGTGGATTTCTCCAGACCTCTGCTCCATCCATCAGAGTACTTTTTTCCACCTGGAGTTCCTTGGCCCATAGGGGCAGCCACTAGTTTGTCCAACCAGGGGCATGGGCCAGGTGACTGCCAGCTGCTCAGCTGGCTGAGGCAAGAGGCAAAGGAGAACTTTCAGAGGAAGTGGAAGCCGGCCGGGGCAGGCAAAACAGTCAGGCTAGGTCACTGCTGCAGCAGCCGCTGGTCCCATGGCCCGGCCGGACTAACCTGCCCATGGTACTGGGCACTCTCCTCTCCCTGGTCAGGGCGGGTTGCCTGGGTATTTTGCCTGCTGGTGCAGTGGGACTGGGGGATTAAAAAAAAAAAAAGAAGCAAGCAAGCCTGAGCGTGGAGATTTAGGGGAGGGGTTTGAAACCTGGAGGAGGGCTGGACTTTTTGCCCCAGTTCCAGCCGGAGCCTGACTTACAGCGGGGTGGCTGCTATGGAGAGAGGTCTTCCTAAAGGCCTGGCTGAGCGTCTCTCTGTGCCATAGCTCTGCTCTCACCTGGGACATGCTGGGTCTTTCCTGAGGGTTCCAAGGTCTCCCCGTCACTGCAACCTGATTGGCACGGCTCTCGTTCTCATTCCAACACTGAGCCAGGCAGCCAATTCTGCGGGTGGTCATCAGCCACGCTTACTGAGTTCTGGTGTGTCCTGACAGCGAAGGGGATGGAGTGCGGCCACCTGAGCTTGCGCAGTCTGCAGGGGAGAGTGGGGGGGCAGGAGTGGTGCGGGTTGGGGGAGGGGTTAAGGCTTGTTTTGATGGTGGTATTCAAGTTGAGCCCACACTCTTGAGCTTGGTGTTCAAAGAGTTACACAGTTAATTTTTGACAGTGCTCAACATTCCAATACCACATATATTTGCCTCCAACTCTCTCTCTCTCTCTCTCTCTCTCTCTCTCTCTATATATATATATATATATATATTCCCTAAATACCTGTACATCTGGTATCGTGTTGGCAAAATCTGTAGGTAGTGGATACACCGTTTTTGGTTTCAATTTGTGTATTGACGGCTGGGAGACACTGGTATAGTGTCAAATTTCATTTGCAAGTTGACGAAAGTGCCCAGCTCTGTGCGTCTAAACATAATGTGGAGGACCAGTACTTGATACAAGAATTGGTGTCTTTGCGCCACGTGTCCAAGTCTTACCTGCGCTGAAAGGCTATGTCAACGAATTTGCTGTCGCTGAGATTTTAGATGTAAAGCTAACGTGAAGCTCTGCCATTAGAAATAGGGGGAGGAAATTCAGTCTAGGGAGTTGTAAATTGGGAGCACAAGAATGGCTTCTTTCTCAAGAAAAACAAACAAAACAAGAATCACACACCCAGATCTGCCCATCTCTCAATGCTGTTTTTTTGTTAGTAGTGCTTTTTAGGGTTTTATTTATTTATTTATTTAATTTATTTATTCAAAAGAGAGCGAGAGAGAGAGAGAGAGAGAGAGAGCGAGTGAGGGGAAGGTTAGAGGGAGAAGCGGGATGAGAGAGGAGCCGGATGCAGAAATCGATCCTAGGACTCTGAGATCATGACCTGATCCAAGGGCAGCTGCCTAGCTGCCTAACTAACTGAGCCATCCAGGTTCTCTCAGTGCCCAGTTTAAAGGCCACCTCTTCCACAAGATCCCCTTAGCCTGTTCCAGCTGGACAGCATTTCTCCCTCCTTTCTGTTTCCTCAGCCCTTATTCAGATTTGTTCTAGGACCTCTGGTACTGCCTCTCTTGGAGTATAGTTAGTAGTGTATTTGGGGTGTTTTCCTTTCACATCTGTGAGTTCCACGAAAGCACGCTTTTTTTCTCTGATTCCATCTTGATGCCAGCAGCCTTTAGCATGGAACCTGCACTTGATAGCAACTCTTGGAAGAACTGATGGGAATGGGTGCCTTCTCTCCCTATTAGGATTTGTTGGGGGGTGCTGCTGGGAGCCCCAGAGTTTCTCGCTGGGGAGGGCAAATACTTGTCTGCAAGTGGCACCCACAGAATCTCCTTGCAGCCCTTCCCCTCTCTGCCCCCCACCCCACACTCCTCCTGGCTTTCTGTGTCCTTGTTTCTCCTTTCCTGACCTCCTTCTGTGGAGTGCAGCACCTGGGGGAGCCCTTGCTTTCTTCCTTGGCTTCAGGTTCCCTTTCCAGTGGGCACCTGGAGTGGTATGTCCCCCCCCCCCCACCCGCCACCAGATGTCTCTCTGGGTTATGAGCAGGAGCAAGAGTCTTAGGGCGCTGGGATCATTCTATGTCCTTTCTTTTCATTTCCCTTTAGTATAGGACAGGTCCCTTTTGTGTGTGTGTGTGTGATAAAACATTCATAACATCGAATTTACAATTTTAGCTCTTTTTAAGCTTACAGTTCAGCAGTGTTCCTCCATCTCTACAAAATTTTCACCTTCCAGAACAGAAACTCCAGGCATTAAACAGACCACCCCCTCCCCGTCCCCAGCCACTTACAGAACAGTTTTCTACTTTCTGACTCTGGATTTGACTACTCAATGTATCTCATACAAGTGGAATCATTCAATATTTCTCCTTTTAAAAAAATTAGTTTATTTATTAGTTATTTATTTGAGGGCACACATAAGCAGGGGGAGAAGCAGGCAGAGGGAAAGGGAGAAGCAGGCTTCTCGCTCAGGGATCTGGGATCATGACCTGAACCAAAGGCAGATGCTTAACCGACTGAGCCACCCAGGTGCCCCAATATTTGTCCTTTTGTGTCTGAGTTATTTCATTTGGCATGATGCCCTCAAGGTTCATCATGTCATAGCATGTGTCAGAATTCCTTCCCTTTTAAAGGCTGAATACTATTCCATCGAATGGGTGGACCACCACTCCTCTACCCATCGGTGGACATTTAGGTTGCTTCCACCTCTTGGCTACCATTTTCTACAGTGGCCGCCCCATTGTAGATTCCTACCATCAGTGCACAAGGGCTCCAGTTTCTCTACATCCTGCCAACACGTGTTATTTTTTTGCCTTTCAGAAAAATAATAGTCACCCTATGGGTGCAAAGTGCCACCTCATTATGGTTTTGAATTGCATTTCCCTAATGACTAACGATGTTGGGCATCTTTTCATGGGCCGAGCAGGTGAGATTGGGCCTGCGTGTGAAGCTGTGCATTTAGCCTTGTTTTCTAGGTAGTCTTGGAAGTTGGAAATGCCCATTGTTCTGTAGGTCTGGGATTCCCTTGATTTAAAGAAGTTTTTACCTCCAGTTACCAGTTACCTCCAGACTCTGCACTGTTTGGAGCCTGCAACCCCACAGCCAGCCAGTCCTCTAGCCTTTCTCTACTCTCTGGCCATGCTTGTAGGTCTGGCCTTCCCTCAGCCCTAGGATTTCTTTGATTCTCTGTTTTCTATCATCTTTGACCTGTTTAGTCCCAACCTACTTTGATAGCCAGCCAGGCATCTGGGGGAGAAAAAACTCAGGGAACACAGAAGAAGGGAAAAAGGTAGGAGGTGGCAGATTTCTTTGAACCCATTTTCTGGTTAAAAAAAAAAAGTGGGTAAATCTGCCCTCCCCTCCATACAAAAAGCCTGTTTTTATTCGTGTATCAAGCACTTCTGTGTTAGAAACCTCCCTACTCTCGGGGCACCTGGATGGCTCGGTCTATTGGGTGTCTGACTTCAGCTCAGGTCATGATCCGAGGGTCCTGGGATCCAGCCCAGAATCAGGCTCCCTGCTCAGTGGGGAGCCTGCTTCTCCCTCTGCCCCTGCCCCTCCCTCTGCTTGTGCTCTCCACTCTCTGTCTCTGTCAAATAAGTAAATAAAAATCTTAAAAAAGAAGAAACCTGCCTGCTCTGCATTTTTATAGGAAGAGAAATAGAAAATGGACCTATGAGAGGATAACTATCAAAATGCCTGAATTTGGCAATAAAAAGGTCACCCTTTTCTACTGCTATTGGTTCTTTGAGAGAGTGTAAGGAACTGGTGGCTCTCATGGAAAACCCAAGTAAGGACATAAAGAAGCCCTCTCCAGTTCTTAGCAGGCAAGTTATAGTAGGAGGATTTCCAGGTGGAGAAGGGATGCATTTCTTCAGTATCGCCTTCCTTTTCAAGTCCTCTCGCTGACCCCAGTGTCCCTACTCCCCCCAGGGGGCCTGGGGTGTACTGTTTGTTAACCCACCCGGATCCAGACCCACAGCTTTCTCTTTGGGCTCCTGAGACATCTAGCATTCTCAACAGGAAATTTATAAAACACAGGAGAGCAGGGAGGAAATTATTGCAACCCCCCCCCCAAACTAGCAGTGTATCACATAGACAATTTTCCTAAGTGCGGGCTTTGGATCCAATAGTGAAAGCCATGTGAGCCACTAATAGCCAAGGGCATCGAGGGTGCTCCGTCACCTGCCTGCTTTCTGGCCCAGCTCCTTGAGTGTTCCCAGGGGGTGGGTGCCATCTAACATTCCATAATCTGGGAGGAGATTCCAAGGCAGGACCAAAGAGACCATACCCCAAACCAGCTGCTCATGGAAGCCCTCCCACTCTAGCCTGGTATCCTGTCTGGACAGGAGGTCGGCCGACGGATCTGTCTCAATGCAGGGATCTGGTTCTCTAGAGCTGGCTTTCTGAAGTGGGCTCATGTTCACCTGGGAGAGGGAGTACATCTCATGCTTTCAGAGGGGACATCAGCAAATGTTTCTATCTTAATAGCAGAGCATTTGTTTTTATGGTGTTCTTTAAGTTAGGCCATATGGTAGTGATTTCCTATTTACCTGAGTGATACAAAAGCTTCTCTAAGTGGAAGAGTGAGACATTTAAAGGGAAAGTTTCATTAAATAATAGTTCAGGTGGTACATGGATATGATAAAAATCAGGATGGTGGGGGGGGGGAAGGGGAGAGCAAAGGGAGGGTGGGGGGGCTCAGTCAGTGACGCGTCTGCCTTCGGCTCAGGTCATGATCCCAGGGTCCTGGGATGGAGCCCCACGTTGGGCTCCCTGCTTGGCAGGGAGCCTGCTTCTCCCTCTCCCTCTGCCTGCTGCTTCCCCTGCTTGTGTGCACTCTCTCGGACAAATGGATAAATAAAATCTTTAAAAAGAAAAAAAAGGAGGTTCCAGCCACTCAAAAAAAAAAAAAAACACAAAAAAATTGGGACTGTGGTCTGCAGGTGACTGGCAAATAGGACACACTGCCTTAGAGTTGACCTAAGAGCAGATAGTTGTCAGAAGGGCTGTGTGACAGGAATTACCAACAGTTAGTTCTTGGGACCTTCTCATTTCTGGACCTCTGATGCTCTCTCTGGTGAGAGCAAGGAAAAGCTAGAATAGAATTTCTAATCTATTCGATCTGATAGATTGGCTCTTCAGTTTCCTCTGTGAGCACCGGCAACTGGGCCATCAACTACATTTTGCGTATTTATTTTTTTAAAGATTCAATTTATTTGACGGAGAGTGAGAGAGCACAAGCAGGGAGAGCGGCAGAGGGAGAAACAGAGGCAAGGTCCTTGCCAAGTAGGGATCCCGACTCGGGGCTCGATTCCAGAACCCTGAGATCATGACCTGAGCCGAAGGCAGATGCTTCATTGACTGAGCCTCCAAGGTGCCCCTTTGTATTTATTTTTAATTGAAGTATAGTTGATCCCTGTTAATTTGGCTTCAGATGTGCAATATAGTGACTTGACAATGATATACATTATAAAATGCTCACCATGATAAGAACATTACAATACTGTTGACTATATTCCCTATATCTTACTTTTCATCCCCGTGACTTATTTATTTCATAAACTGAAAGTTGGTGCCTCATAATCCCCTTCACCCATTTCGTCCATTCTCCACCCCCAAATCCCCCTTTGGCAACCACGACTTTGTTCTCTGTATTTATGAGGCCGTTTCTTTCTGGGGTGGGTTTTTTGTTTTTTGGTGTTTGTTTGTTTTTTGCTATTGTTTGTTTTTTAGATTCCACATGGAAGTGAAATTGTAACGTATTTGTCTTTCTCTGACTGACTTATTTCACTTGTTATACCCCTTAGATCCTTCCATGTTGTCATGAATGGCAAGATTTCATTTTTTTAATGGCTGAGTAATATTTCAGTGTGTGTATATATATCTCACATCTTCTTTATCCATTCATCGATTGATGAACACTATGCTTTTTTTTTAAGATTTTATTTATTTATTTGTCAGAGAGAAAGAACTCAAGCATGGGAAGCAGCAGGCAGAGGGAGAGGGAGAAGCAGGCTCTCTGCTGATAAGGGAGCCTGATATGGGCCTCGATCCCAGAACCCTGGGATCATGACCTGAGCTGAAGGCAGATGCTTAACTGACTGAGCCACCCAGGCATCCCTATTTCCTCATTAGCTTCCTCTAATGATTTCCTTGTTGAAAGTCAACACAGGGGGCACCTGGGTGGCTCAGCGGGTTAAAGCCTCTGCCTTCGGCTCCGGTCATGATCTCAGGGTCCTGGGATGGAGCCCTGCATCAGGCTCTCTGCTCAGCGGGGAGCCTGCTTCCCCTCACCCCGCTTGCCTCTGCCTACTTGTGATCTTTCTCTCTGTGTCAAATAAATAAATAAAATCTTTAAAAAAAAAAAAAAAAGAAAGTCAAACGAGAAAATGGAGGAAATGGTAATGGCCACACCTCAGATTTCTCTGCTTTGACAGAATCTTTTCTGCTCAATAGTTTACCTTCCCTGGGCACCTGGGTGGCTCAGGCAGTTAAGCATCTGCCTTTGGCTCAGGTCACAATCCCAGAGTCCTAGGATCCAGCCCCACCTCAGAATCCCGGATCTCCCTCTGCCCCTGCTTATGCTCTCTCTCTCTCTCTCACACACTATCTCTCTCTCCCAAATAAATAAATAAAATCTAAAAAAAAAAACCAATATAAATAGCTTCCCTCCCAACCCCAGGCGGGACCCTCCAGAAAGAGGATTTTTCCAATCTTTTCTCCTTTTCCTCCCCACCATCATAGCCTGTTGCCTCCTGTAACATCACATGGGATGCACTGATATTTTGGGGCCAAAACAAGTGCACACTAGACCCACTGCTTCTGCTTGTGAGGGGCCTCCTGGCTCCGCAGTGTGGTGGGCATTACCTGGTGGCCATCCTTGGTGCGGCGGGAGGGAACCGAGGCAGCTGGTATTGACCGAGTCCCTACCAGGAGCCAGGCACGCCACTGGGCCTCTGTCTCACTGGGCTCACCACATTCCCCTACCAGTCCATTCAGTCTCATGGGACACTGGAGGAAACTGAAGCTCAGAGAAGCTGAGGTTCCCTGCTCATGTGCACTCTCCATATGCCAGCACGGGGCGGGGGAGGCTGGGAGTATGAACAGGGGCAGCGGGGGGCAGGGGTGAGGGGTCCGCCTGCCCTTTCCAGTCCAGTGCGTGCTGCTGCTGTTGGCCACTTAGATGACTAGCAAAAGGTCTCCACACAAGGGCTTTCTCTTTTGCCTGCAACAACAATGAGTTGGAGGGGAAAACAGACTGATTAAAGTTGAATTTGTCCTAGTGGGAAACTGGCCAGAGCATCTCTGGAGAGCCTCAGGCTGGGCCCGGCTGGCTGTCAGGATGTGGCCTGGAGCCTGACTTCCCTTCCTGGCCCTCCCTTTATCTTTCATTGCCTTCTGCTCCCTGACCCCACTGCCCCCTCCATGGGAGCTGAAGAGCAAGCTGCTCAGAAGGAAACTGGCCTTTGTTATTTAACCTGGATAAGTGTCTCCATGTGCCTTCTCTGGAAATCTACTTGTGGATGAAGGAGGTGGACCGGGGTCACCCTAATAGTGTTTGTTTTGTTGGGGGTCTAAAGACGAGTAAGGGCAGTTCCTTACATTCATCACTGGTTTTGTTCCCACCTCCCTTCCAGTCACTAATTCTAAACCATTCTTTTTAAAAAAAATTTATTTATTAAGGTATAATTGACATGTAACATTATATTAGTTTGAGGTGTACCCAAAAATGATTTGATATTTGTGTATAGTGCAAAATGATCGCCACAGTAAGTCTTTTTTTTTTTTAATTTTTTTTTTTTAAAGATTTTATTTATTTACCAGAGAGAGAGGGAGAGAGTGAGCGAGCGAGCACAGGCAGACAGAATGGCAGACAGAGGCAGAGGGAGCAGGGAGCCCGATGTGGGACTCGATCCCAGGACGCTGGGATCATGACCTGAGCTGAAGGCAGCTGCTTAACCAACTGAGCCACCCAGGCGTCCCCGCCACAGTAAGTCTTAATAACACCTATCCCTATTCTTATAAAACACAGTTGGTAAATATATAGACCTTTATCTTCGCATTTAAAGCTACCAACAGATGGGTTCCAAGCGGCTTGTCCAGTCTTGTGATCTACCGTTTCCTTATGCAATTCTCATTTTCCTGCTGACCAAAGTACCCACCATGGCCTAAGGTTCCTGACTTTTTGGCCTCCCTGCTCCTACTGCCTCTGCCTATTAAAAACAGCTTCATGGGATAGTGAGAGGCATTAGAATAAAAAAAATCCGAAGCCCTGAGTTGAGTGTTAGCCCTTTCAGGCTCATTGTCTGTGAGTTTTGGTTTACTTCTCTCTAAAATGGGACTAACGAGGGGCGCCTGCGTGGCTTATATGGTTGGGCATCTGCTTTCAGTTCCAGTCATGATTTCGGGGTCCTGGGATCAAGCCCTGCGTCGGGCTCCCAGCTCAATAGGGAGTCTGCTTCAACCTCTCCTTCTGTCTCTCCCCCTGCTTGTGCTCTCTCTGTCTCTCTCTCAAATGAATAAATAAAATCTTTAAAAAAAAAGGTGGGGGGGCTAACAAAGCAGCCCACCTACCTTTTAAATTGGTCTTGATGAGACACAATGATATGAAAAACCCTTTGTGAAATGTAAAGGACCATCTAAATGGCATTTTTAAAAGGATTATTTATTCGAGAGAGAGAGAGAGAATATGAGCGGGAGGGCCAGAGAGAGAAGGAGAGAGAATCTCAAGCAGACTTTGCTCCAAGTGCAGAGCCTGATGTGGGGCTCAATATCAGGACCCTGAGATCAGGACCGGAGCTGAAACCAAGAGTTGGACGCTTAACTGACTGTGCCCCCAAGCATCTCCCCAAATGCCATTTCTTATTGCTGAAGGACAATGACCCATCCTTCAGGGCTCAGCTCAGTCGTAGGTCCCCTGTGAAGGTTCCTTGAGGCCTTGGGTGGGAGAGAGCACTCCCTCATTTGGCGGTGCTACAGTACTTGGACATTCGTTATGGTGTGCACCCCTCTCTGCCTAGCACAAGAAGTACTTGTACCCAAGGCTAAGAGTTTGTGTGGAGGGCAGAGAAGTGGTTTAGGTATCTTTTTCCCCAGAGGGCCAAACCTTGCACACAATAAATTCTCAAAAAGCATGTAGTGAACCCAGGAAGCAGGAAGAGAAAAGGCTGCTTCTGCGACTTAGAGCACCACCTATGTGTTCCCTTTGGGAGCTTGGAGGAGAGGGAGAATGACAGGGGTGGGAGTGGGATGGCTAGACAAGGGGGTGATGGAAATCTTTTTTTTTTTTTAAAGATTTTATTTATTTATTTGACAGACAGAGATCACAAGCAGGCAGAGAGGCAGGCAGAGAGAGAAGAGGAAGCAGGCTCCCTGCTGAGCAGAGAGCCCAATGTGGGGCTCGATCCCAGGACTCTGAGATCATGACCTGAGCCGAAGGCAGCGGCTTAACCCACA
>NC_081575.1:67628399-67650474 GCF_022355385.1 Mustela nigripes | reverse complement strand
GAGCCCAATGTGGGGCTCGATCCCAGGACTCTGAGATCATGACCTGAGCCGAAGGCAGCGGCTTAACCCACTGAGCCACCCAGGCGCCCCCGGGTGATGGAAATCTTTTGAATGACTTCCATTAACCAGTTTCATTGACTCCTAAACTTTCTGAGTTTTCATTCAGTTCAGGCTGCAGAGTTCCACCCCGGGAATCCTTGGGAAGAAAGAAGCCGGATAAGTGAGTCCTTCACCCACCCCTGTCTTGCCATAGAGTACCACGGGGTGAGCCCAGGAGCAGGACACTTGCCCACTGGGTCTCATATTCTGCAACGGCTGAGCAGCAGAGAGAAACCTCAGGGCTTCAGGAGGCCAGATAAGACCGCTTTCTTTTGAAAGATCTTATGTGTTTATTTGAGCGAGAGAGAGCATGAGAAGGGGGAGGGTCAGAGGGAGAAGCAGACTCCCTGCTGAGCAGGGAGCCCGATGCAGAACTTGATCCCAGGACTCTGGGATCCTGACCTGAGCCGAAGGCAGTCACTCAACTGACTGAGCCACCCAGGCACCCCAGATATGACTTTTGTTTTGTTTTGTTTTTAAAGCTCTCTGTGGTGCCTCCATGGACTAGGGTGAAAGGAAAGCAGATCTTGAACAACAAGGCTACTTCAAGTCCACATTAGCAATACCCAGGCCTTGCTAAGTGCTTCTGGCTAAACGTTTGGGTCCTTCTGCTCTCTCTTTTTTTTTTTAAACAAATGTTATTGAGGTACATTTGACTTCCAGTAAATGACACATATTTAAAGTATACAGGTTGGTGAGTTTTGACATATGTATATACCATAACATCATCCACACAATCAAGATAATGAATGTTTCCATTATCCCCAAAAGTTCTCTTGTGGGTCACCTTTGATCTTTCTCACAGCAGAAGTTGAGAAAAGAACATGGGTTTATTGGTGATGATAGGCCCTTCTTAGATTAGAAGATGTTCGGGAGCAGCGGGCTTGGATTTTGGATCTTGAGGCCCACGGAGCCTTGAAAAGTCAGTTCTTCATGAAAGCCAGCTTTTGTGGTGCTTGTTATGGGCACATTCCTCTGGAACTGTACTGTTTGGCTGACCCAAGGCACACCTTCTCCTCTCTGGGCCTCAGTTTTTCCATCAATAGAATGAGACAGTTGGGTAAGATTTCTAAGATTCCTGTCAACCTGGCTTGAAAGGCTCTTTCTGTGACAGCCTCTTCTAAACAGCAATTTTTAAAAAGTCTAGAAAAGGGACACCTGAATGGCTCAGTCGTTAAGCAGCTGCCTTTGGCTCAGGTCATGATCTCAGGGCCCTGGGATCGAGCCCCACATTGGGCTCCTTCCTCAACAGGGAGTCTGCTTCTCTCTCTGACCCTCCCCCCTCTTGTACTCTCTCTCTCCTCTCAAATAAATAAATAAAATCTTTTTAAAAATTTTGAAGAAGTATAATCTTTGTTTCCTCAGGCCCTGAGTTACATGCTGGTAGGGTCCTGGCTGATGATTAGAGTGCTGTGGTTCTGAGGGTTCTGAGTGGATTATTACCCTATTTTATAGATGTGGACACTGAGGCTTGGAAAGGAGAGATTGTCTACCCACCGTTAATAAGTAGCTGAGCTGGGGTACAAATCCAGTCCTGACTCCTAATCTGGTGCTCTGGGCCCAACTGCACACTACTCAAAAATAGTACTCCTAAGAATGCAGGCTTAGTTCTCTCCATGTTGCTGGGATGAGTAAGGGCTCTTGCATCCAACAGATAGTCCTACTTTCCGTCTGGCTCAGTCTGCTAGCCCTAACTCAATTTTGCAGGCCTCTCTGGCCAGGCAAAGGGGCAAAAAAAGTGTGCTCCCCTGCTCTCCCAAACCCCGATTCTCTGGCCTTACATGTTCTTGGACTGGGGTTTTCCAGAAAGCAGAAACTCTCTGGGTGTGTAGTTCACTATATATATATATATATATATATATATATATATATATATAGTCTCCTGGGAACATATGCAGGCAGATGTTTAACAACCACCAGGGGTGGGATCACGGGGTCTGCGGGAAAAGGTGGAAATCTTGGGATTTCCTCATGGGTGCCAAGGGGACCCGGAATGGGCTGGGGTTGAGACAGCACTGGCTGGAGCTGCCCACAGTCATTTTGGGGCAAGCAGATGCTCCCATCAGCTGTACCTTTTGTAGCTCCCTGGGGGAACATGGGAGGGCCAGTTACTTCCCCTCTTTTTAGAGACCCCCTGGCTGCCGCTGTGCCCCCTGGGTGGGAAAGGTGGGAAAGGAGTGCCTTGGAGATAAGCCCGAGCTAAGGGGAATTTGAGGTGGTGGCAGGACTCTGAGCAGGCCCAGAGGGTCTCTTTCCTGAGGATTCAACAAGCACCCTGACTACCAGGTGGTCAGTAACTATTTGTTGACCGAATAAAGAAACGCTTACTGTGTGAACCAGTCCCAGACTCTGACTGTGGTAGAAGGAGGGATAGACAAACACATAAATAACCATTAGGTGTGACAGAATGCAGTAAGTGCCCTCAGAGAAGAAAGACAAAGACATCAAGGGAGGAGGGAAGCTTACATCTGGCAGCAGAGGTGGGGGAAGGGGCTCCAGAGAAAACTTCCTGCCTGAGATGACATTTGAGCTGATCTTGAAGTGGGACTGGGGTTTCTAGAGTGGATCATGAATGTTTATGTGGTGGGGGCAGGGAGAGAGAATGGGCAGCATTCCAGGCCCCAGCAGCAGGCTTAGGGCCAGAGAGCTCCCTGAGGATGTCCCCAGAGAACACAGAGAACTGCAAATCACTGATAATCCCGGAGTTTCAGTGTAGTTTAGCGTTTTCAATCTCCTTCCCATCATGCCTTGATCTGAGCCCCAAAGTAGCTATGTGGCCTTAGCCAGGGCCCACGGTGCCTTATTGGCCTGGTAGCCCAAACTGAAGAGGTGGCCAATCCTGGTAGCATGGCAGTAGAGTCCCCAAGAGAGTGTTCCTTCCCAGCTCATCATGTTGCTAGAAACAGCAAAGGTCCTTGAGTCTGGGAGAAGGCCACACAGTTGCTGGCTTGATCTATAATTCATGTGGCTGTGATGGACCATTGCTGGACAGCCATGGGGCTGAGTCGGGGTATAGAGGAGCCGGAAAGGGCCATTATCTTGTATGAGATTGTACATTGGGCAGTCCCCAAACTACATAGTGAGGAGTTGGAGATCAGCATTCCTGGCTGTGCTATCCATAGGCATGAGCCTGGAAATATAATCCAGCCACTTCTCTTCTCTTGCCTCTCTCTCTCTTTCCTGTCTAAATGAAATTAGTTGTCGTTAGCCGGTAAACTAAATGGTTTCACTTGACATGGGACAGGATGTTGGATTCAATTCAGCAGACACTTTCAAATATAGTATGTCCTCAATTCTTCAAAACAAACTTATAAGCAGAAATTGTTATTTGCTCTTCGTGGATGAGGAAATATTTAAGTGACCTGTCAAGGGCATGCAGCTAGGAAGGTGAAATTTGAGGCCAGGTCTCCCCACTTCAGGCTCTCAGCTGCAGAGACTCTGAAGGCTGGGAGTTATAAATTAGTTACAAACAACCAAAATCCAGGGACTAGACAAAGGAGAAGAAAGGGGAAATGGAAGTTAGGCAACCACCAGACTAGAGTGTGCCTCCAGGATGAATAAGTTGATCAAGGGAGGAAAAGAAAATTGTAGGCCGCCTTTGGCTCAGGTCATGATCTCATGATCCTGGGATCAAGTCCTACATTGGGCTCTCTGCTCGGCAGGGAGCCTGCTTCCTCCTCTCTCTCTGCCTGCCTTCTCTGCCTACTTGTGATCTCTGTCAAATAAATAAAATCTTTAAAAATTTTTTAAAAATTAAAAAAAAATTGTTAAAAAAAATAAAAGAAAACTGGAGGCTCCACTTGCAGAATGGAAGAGTCTAGAAGGCTCACATTTGTGCCTCTGGGAAAAGGGTGGAGTTGGAGCCCCCACGCATCGAGGTTCTCACCTACCCACCATGCTACATCCAAGCAACCGTGAACAGCTCTGTTCTCCTCAAGACTGAGAAGTCAATCATGGATGGCCTCCAGAGAGGGGCCATTTACCCTAAGCAGATTTCATCCACAAATATTTGTTACTGTACACAAGTATGAGGGTCAGGGCTAGTGTATTTATGAAAGGTAGTTATACAAAACCTGGCCTGGTTTTAATTATTTTTAACCAGTTTATTGAGATGTAATTTATATACCATGTAATTTATGTATCCATTTGAGGTGTACAATTCAAATGTTTTTACTATATTTAAAGAGTTAAGGCAACCGTCACCACAATCAATTTTAGAACATTTTCATCACGCCCCAAGTAAGTATTGTACCCTTTCAGCCATTGCTCTCAACCCCTCCCCCTGCTCTGCTCCCTTGCACCCCAGAAGTAGGCAACAACAAGTATACTTTCTGCCCCTATGGATCTGCCTATTCTGGACATTTCCAAATATGTCTTCTTTTGTCAATTGCTTCTTTCACTAAGCATAATGTTTTTGAGATTCATCCATGTTGAAGGACGTATCAGGATTTCATTCCTCTCTTTTTGCTGAAATATGTTCAATTGCATAGGTATACCACATTTTGTTTATCCACTGATGGACCTTTGAATTGGCAAGATTTTGTGTGGGTATATGTTTTTATTCTCCTGGAGCCTAGGAGTGGGATTGCTGAGGCATATGTGACCCTTTTGAGGAACTGTGAAACTGTTCTCTAAAGTGGCTGTACCATTTCTCCACATCCTTATCAACACTTGTTATTGAGTATTGTTTTGATTATAACCATCCTGGTGGATGGGAAATGATGGTTCATTGTACTTTTGATCTGAATCCCCTTAATAGTCATGATGTTAAGCATCTTTTCATGTGTTTGTTGGCCATTTATATATTTTCTTTGGAGAAATATCCATTTGCTCATTTGTATTTAGGTGATTTGTCTTTTTATTGTTGGATTGTAACTGTTCTTTATATATTCTGGATACTAGACTGTTAATCAGATATATGATTTGCGAGTGTTTTCTGTGAGTTGTCCTTTTACTCTCTCTATACTGTCTTTCGATGAACAAAAGTGTTAAATTTCGGGAGGTCCAGTTGATCGATTGTATCTTTTGTTGCAGATGCTGTGGTGTCCTATCTAAGAATCCATTGCCAAATTTATGGTCATGAAGATTTATCCCCATGTCTTCTTATAAGAACTTCATAATTTTAGCTCTTATATTGAGTTAATTTTTGTATAGGTGAGAGGGGAGAGGTAAGAGTCCAACTTTATTCTTTTGCACCTGGCTATCCAGTTGTTCCAGAACAATTTGTGTTTTTTTTAAGATATTTTATTTATTTATTTGACAGAGAGAGACACAGCAAGAGAGGGAACACAAGCAAGGGTAGTGGGATAGGGAGAAGCAGGTTCCCCACTGAGCAGGAAGCCAGGCACAGGGCTCCATCCCAGGACCCTGGGATTATGACCTCAGCTGAAGGCAGAAGCTTAATGACTGAGCCACCCAGGTGGCTCCCAGAACTATATGTTGAAAAGACTGTTCTCCCATTGAATAGTTTTGGCATTCTTGTCAAAAATCAGTTGTCCATAGATGAATGGGTTTATTACTGGACTTTCAGTTTTATCCCACTTGTCTATATGTATTCATGCAAATACCATGTGGTTTTTTGATTACTGTAGCTTCCCAGTCTCATTAGAAATCCAGAAGTGTTGAGTCCTCCAACTTTGCTGTTCTTTGTCAAGAGTAATGTGGCTCTTTGAGGTCCCCTTCAAGTACATGCAAATTTTAGAGTTAGCTCTTCCATTTATGCAAAAAAAAAGGCCATTGGGGTTTTGATAGGGATTGCATTGAATTTATAGATCACATTGGGTAGCATTTATGTCTTTCAGTCCATGAACACAGAGCATGTTTCCATTTATTTGGGCTTTAATTTCTTTAATCAGTGTTCTGAAATTTTCAGGGTATAAATCTTGTGTCTCTTTGGTTCAGTGTGTTCTTAAGTATTTTATTCTTCTCAATGCTGCTCATTTTCTTTTTTTAAAGATTTTATTTATTTGTTTGACAGAAAGAGAGACAGCAGAGATCCCAGACTCTGGGATCATGATGTGAGCCAAAGGTACACGCTTAACTGACTGAGCCACCCAACTGCTCATTTTCATAAATAAAGCTCTTTTCTTAATTTTATTTTTCAACTGTTCATTGCTAGTGTATAGACATACATCTGAATTTGGTATGACCTTGTTACCCTGCCATTTTGCTGACTTCATTTGTTAACACTAATAGTTTTTTGGTGGGTTTTTAAGGATTTTAGTATATAAGATCATGTCATCTGTAAATAGAAAAAGCTTTACTTCTCCCTTTCCTATTTCAATGATTTTTTTTTTTCTGAATGCTCTGGCTACAACTTTCAGTACAACTTTGAATAGAAATGTCAAGAGAGGACATCGTTGTTTGTTCCTGATCTAAGGGAGAAGGCTTTCATTCAGCCTTTTACCACTGAGTGTGTTATTAGGTGGAGGTTTTTCATGTGTGCGCCTTATCATGTTTTGAAAGTTCCCTTTCATTCCTCATTTGTTGAGTGTTTTTATCATGAAAAGGTGTTGAGTTTTGTCAAAGGTTTTGTTCTGCATTATTTGAAATGATCATGTGGCCTTTTTCTTTGTTCTATTAATGTGGTATTTTATTATGATTGGGATTTTGATGCAGAACCACCATCACATTCCTGAGATAAATCCCACTTGGTCAGGCTATATAATCTTTCCAATATGCTGTTGGTTTGCTAGTATTTTCTTGAGGATTTTTGCATCTACATAAAAGACATCAGTCTGGAGTTTCCTTATGATGTGTTTGGCTTTGGAATCAGGCTAATTCTGGCCTTGTAGAATGAAATAAGAAGTGTTCTGTCCTCTTTACTCTTTTGAAGAGTTTGAGAAGGATTGGTTTTAATTATTCCTTAGATATTTAGTGGCATTCACAGTGTAATCATCTGGTCCCGGACTTTTCTTTATTGGGAGGTTTTTGATTACAGATTCAATGGCTTTACTTGTTGTAAGTCTATTCAGATTTTCTATTTCTTTTTGAGTCAGTTTTGGTAGTTTGTGTGTTTCCAGGAATTTGTCCATTACATGTGGGTTATCTAATTTGTTAGTGTACAACTGTTCATAGTATTCTCTTATAATCCTTTTTATTTCTATAAGGCTGGTAGTAATATTGCCACTTTCATTTTATTCCTTTTGTTAATTAACATATAATGTATTATTTGTTTCAAGGGTATAGGTCTATGATTCATCAGTCTTATTACATAATTCACAACGTTCACCATAACACATACCCTCCCCAAAGTCCATCAGCCAGCCACCCTTTCCTTCCCACCTCCCTCCACTCCAGCAACCCTCAGTTTGTTTCCTGAGATTAAGAGTCTCTTACGGTTTTTTCTCCCTCTCTGGTTTCATCTTGTTTTATTTTTCCTTCCCTTCCCCCCACAAATCCCCACCCTGCTTCTCAAATTCAAGATATCAGAGAGATCTTCTGATAATTGTCCTTCTCTGATTGACTTATTTCACTTAGCATAATAGCCTCTAGTTCCATCCATGTCATTGCAAATGACAAGATTTGGGGGGGTTTGATGACTGCATAGTATTCCGTTGTGTATATATACCACATCTTCTTTATCCATTCATCTGTTGATGGACATCTAGGTTCTTTCCATAGTTTGGCTAGTGTGGACATTGCTGCTATAAACATTTGGGTGCACAAGCCCCTTCGGATCACTACATTTGTATCTTTAGGGTAAATACCCAGTAGTGCAATTGCTGGGTCATAGGGTAGCTCTATTTTTAACTTTTTGAGGAACCTTTATACTGTTTTTTGAGTAGCTGCACCAGCTTGTATTCCTACCAACAGGGTAGGAGGGTTCCCCTTTCTCCTCATCCTCACCAACACCTGTCGTTTCCTGACTTTATAATTTTAGCCATTCTGACTGGTGTCAGGTGGTATCCTGCTGTGGTTTTGATTTGTATTTCCCTGGTGCCAAGTGATGTTGAGCACTTTTTCATATCTCTGTTGGCTATTTGTATGTCTTCTTTGCAGAAATGTCTGTTCATGTCTTCTGCCCATTTCTTGATTGGAGTATTTGTTCTTTGGGTGTTGAGTTTGATAAGTTCTTTATAGATTTTGGACACTAACCCTTTATCTGGTATGTCATTTGCAAATATCTTCTCCCATTCTGTTGGTTGTCTTTTGGTTTTGTTGACTGTTTCCTTTGATATGCAAAAGCTTTTGATCTTAATGAAGTCCTAATAGTTCACTTTTGTCCATGCTTCCCTTGGCTTTGGCAATGTTTCTAGGAAGAAGTTGCTGTGGCTGAGGTCGAAGAGGTTTCTGCCTGTGTTCTCAAAGATTTTGATGGATTCCTGTCTCACACTGAGGTCTTTCATCCATTTTGAGTCTGTTTTTTTGTGTGGTGTAAGGAAATTGTCCAGTTTCATTCTTCTGCATGTGGCTGTTCAATTTTCCCAACACCATTTGTTGAAGAGACTGTCTTTTTTCCATTGGACATTCTTTCCTGCTTTGTCGAAGATTAGTTGACCATAGGGCTCTCTATTCTGTTCCATTGATCTATGTGTCTGTTTTGGTGCAGTACCATACTGTCTTGATGATTACAGCTTTGTAATAGAGCTTGAAGTCTGGAATTGTGATGCCACCAGCTTTGGCTTTCTTTTTCAACATTCCTCTGGCTATTTGTTTTTTTCTCGTTCCATAAACATTTTAAGATTATTTGTTCCATTTCTGTGAAAAAAGCTGATGGTATTTTGATAGGGATTGCATTAAATGTGTGGATCACTCTAAATAGCATAGACATTTTGATTGGTTTATTTAATTAATTTACATTTAATGTTATTATTGATACAGTTGGGCTTACATTTGTCATTTTAATTTTTCTTTTCTGTTTCATGTCTTCTTATCTTCTATTCCTCCTTTAGTTCTTTCTTTCATGTTAAGTGAATATTTTCTAATGTAGCACTTTAATTTTTTAAAAGATTTTACACTATATTTTTGAGTTATTAGTTGTTCTAGGGCTTACTATATACAGATTAACTTTTCAGACTCAGCTTCAGATTTATACTAACATAATTCCAGTGACATATAGAAATGCTACTCCTATGCATAATTGATTCTTATTATTTATGGATTCCATATTTATAAATTTGCTTACTTGCTAAAATTTATTTGTAACCCTAAAATCAGTACGTTTATGCTTTTCTTCATTTATCCCAGAGGATTTGAGTTTCCATCATGAATCTTTTCCTTAGTTCAAAATAGCTCTGCCTCCACCCACTTCCTCTGTGGTCTCATTGGCAAATATATTTACATGTCTACATGTGCAATCCCAACAATACACTATGTACATATTGTTTTATGTAGTTGATTTTTTAAAAAAGATTTTATTTATTTATTTGACAGAGAGATAGAGAGCACAAGTAAGCAGAGAAGCAGGCAGAAGGAGAGAGAGAGAAGCAGGCTCTTTGCTGAGCAGGGAGCCCAATGCAGGGCTCAATCCCAGGACCCTGGGATCATGACCCAAGCTGAAGGCAAACGCCTATGACTGAGCCACCCAGGCAGCCCTAATTTCTGTTTTTTTAAGACCCCCGGTTTGTGGTACTTTGTTGTTCCAGCAGCCTGGTCATGATCACTGGGATCAAGTCCTGCATTGGGCTCCTTGCTCAGTAGGGTGCCTGCTTCTCCCTCTGCCTGCCACTACCTCTGCTTGTGCATTGTCCCTCTCTCTCTCTTTCTGACAAATAAATAAATAAAATATATTTTAAAAATTGAAGTGTGTTGTTTAATCTCCGAGTATTCAGGGATTTTCCAGCAATCTTACTCTTACTGATTTCTAGGTTAATTTCACTCTGGTCTGAGGGCAGACATTATATGATTTCCATTTTTTCAAAACTTAAGATGTGTTTTATGGCCCAGAATTTGTTGTACCTTGGTGGTTGTTCCATGTGAACTTGAGAAGAAGAATTGTAATTTGCTGTTTTTGATGAATAGTCTGTAGTCTGTAGATGTCAATTGTATCATGTTGATTGACGGTGCTATTGAATTCAACTATATCCTTAACTTGTTTTTTGCCTGATGGATTTGTCCATACCTGAAAGAGGAATGTTGGAAGTCTCTAGCTGTAATAGTTAATTCGCTTATATTTCCTTGCGGTCTGTCACTTATTACTTCATATATTTTTGATGCTCTGTTGTTAGGTTCATACACATTAAGGATTATGTTTTCTTGGACGATTGACCCCTTTATCATTATGTAATTCCCCCTCTTTGTCCTTGATAACCTTCCTCGCTCTGAATTCTGTTCTGTTTGAGCTATGTTTGAACTACTCCCACTTTCTTTTAATTATTGTTAGCCTGGTATGCCTTTCTCTTTCTCTTTACTTTTAGTCTATATGTGTCTTTATATTTCAAGTGGTTTCTTGGAGACAACATATAGTTGGGTCTTATTTTTAATCCATTCTGATAATATGTGTTTTTTAATCGATATATTTAGACCATTGATGTTAAAAGTGATTATTGATACAGTTGGAATAATAGCTGCCATATTTGTTACTCTTTTCTATTTGTTGATTTTGTTGCTGTTCCTATTTTTGTCTTCCACTCTTTTTTGGCCTTTTGTAGTTTTATATTAACTGAGCATTTTATATGATTCCATTCTATTTTCTCTCCTTTCTTAGCATATCAGTTATACTTTTTTTTTAGTTATTGCCTTAGAGTTTGCAATAGATATTTACAACTAATCCAGGTCCACTTGCAAATAACAGTATACCATTTAATGGGTAATGCAAGTACTTTATCATCACAAAATATTCCTAATTTCTCCCTTCTGTTCCTGTATCATTGCTGTCATTCATTTCACTTATACATGAAGATGGTTACATACATCTGTCTGTCTATCTTCCTGAGCATACATAATTGAATATGCTGCTGTAATGTTATTTTGAACAAACTGCTATTAACAGATCAATTAAGAATAAGAAAAATACAAGTTTTTTACTTTACCTTTCTTTATGTAGATTTAAGTTTCTGACCTATATCATTTTCCTTCTGCCTGAAGAACGTTTACCATTTCTTGCAAGTTAAGTCTACTGAAAACAAATTCACTCATTTGAGAAAGTCTTTCTCCATATTTGAAGGGTAAAGAATCAGTTTAGTAGTTTTCTTCTCTCAACACTAAATACTTCACTCCACTTTCTTCTTCCTTGTATGGTTTCTGAGGAAAAGTCAGATATAATTCTTCTTTTTGCTCTAAAGGTAAGGTGTTTTGGGGGCGCCTGGGTGGCTTGGTCAGTTAAGCATCTGCCTTCAGCTCAGGTCATGATCTCAGGGTCATTGGATGGAGACCCACATCCAACTCTATGCTCAGCAGAGAGTCTGCTTAAGATTCTCTCCCCTACCCTCTGCCTCTCCCTCTTCCCCTCCCTCTGTGCCCCCCTTCTCATGTGCGTGCTCTCTCTCTCTAATAAATAAGTATTTAAAAAAATAAAGGCAAGGGGTTTTTCCCTCTGGCTTTTTTAAAGATTTTTTTCTTTAAGCTTAGGATTATTTTTTGGAGTTTGGATATAATATGCCTAGATGTAGATTTTTTTTTAAATTTTATTTATTAGACAGACAGAGATCACAAGTAGGCAGAGAGGCAGGCAGAGAGAGGAAGGGAAGCAGGCTCCCTGCAGAGCAGAGAGCCCTATGCAGGGCTTGATCCCAGGACCCCGGGACCACGACCCGAGCCGAAGGCAGAGGCTTTAACCCACTGAGCCACCCAGGTGCCCCTAGATGTAGATTTTTAGGGTCATTCATTTTGCCTGGTGTTTTTTTAGCTTCCAGGATCTGTGGTTTGGCATCTAACATATCTTTGGGGGAAATTTTCAGTCATTATGGCTTCAGATCTTGCTTCTGTTCCTTTTTCTCTTTCTTCTCCTGGCATTTCCATTGCACATATGTTACATCTTTTATAGTTGTCCCACAGTCCTTTGATACAGTGTTCTGTGGGTTATTTTTTCTTTAGTTTTTTTCTCTTTGCTTTTCAGCTTTGGAAGTTTCTATTGACGTATCCTCAAGCTCAGAGATTTTCTCCTCAGCCTTGTCCAGTCCACTAAAGAGCCATTCAAATCAGTCTTCATTTCCGTTATGATGTTTCTGGTCTCTAGCATTGCTGTTTGGTTCTTTCTTAGGATTCCCAGCTCTCTGCTTACATTATCCATCTGTTCTTGCATATTGCCCACTTTTTACATTGGAACTCTTATGATAAGGATCATAGGTTTTTAAAAATTAATTTATTTATTTCAGAGACAGAGAGAGAGCATGAGGGGTGGGGCAGGGAGGAGGAGACAAATCCTCAAGCAGACTCCCCACTGAGCATGGAGCCTGAGGTGGAGCTCCATCCCAGGACACTGAGATCGGGACCTGAGGTGAAATCAAGAGTTGGTAGCTTAACTAGCTGAGCCACCCAGGCATCCCCTAATCATAGTTGGTTTAAATTCTCTGATAGGGGTGCCTGGGTGGCTCAGTCGGTTAATTGTCTGCCTTCGGCTCAGGATCCCGAGATCGAGTCCCGCATTGGACTCCTTACTCAGTGGGAGTCTGCTTCTCCCTGTGCCTGCTGCTCCCTCTACTTGTGTGCTATCTCCCCCACCCCTGACAAATGAACAAAGAAATTCTTCAAAATATTTAAAAATAAATAAATAATTCAGTCTGATAATTCCAACATCCCTGCCATATCTGGGTCTGGTTCTGATGCTTGCTCTTTCTCTTCAGTCTCTTTTCGACTGTTTAGTATGCCCTATAACTTTTTTTGGAAGGTTGACATGATGTACTGGGTCCAAGGAACAGTGGTAAATAGGCCTCTGTGAGGCATGGGGGGAAGGCAAGTTTTCTAGAATCGTATGATAAGGTCTCAGTCTTTTGTTGAGTTTGCACCCTTGGACCGTGACCTTCTTGGAGAATTGACCCCTTCATCATTATGGAGCTGTACCTGGGCATTTCCCCTCCCCCATGTGGATGTCTAGAGCAGGTTGGAGTTGCATATGTCCCTTCGCATATGTTGGTTAGGCTCTGATAAAACCCCAGCAGGTTAGACTCTGATAAAATAGTTTCTCCTTAGGATAGACCTTGGTAAGAACAGAATGGTCTTAAAAAAAAAAAACAACAACAACAAGAACAGAATGGTTTAGCATATTTCAAAATGATTTCATTTATTCCTCCTCCTGCTGGAAACACTAAAGGATTTTTCTCTGTGAGAACAAGGTCAAGCTCCTGGAGGTAAAACTCACAAAACTGTGAGGCCCTCCCTATGACTGAGTCCCCCGGGAATTTTTAATTCTCAGATTGGTCCACACTGAGCCACCAACGATTCATTGGTTTCAGTTCATATTTTCCTACCATGGTACTGGTCATCTGCTCCCATGTGCTGTCATTCTTTGTATGTCTCTCTCTGTAATTTTGGGGGCAGTAGTTTGCCCTGTGACCTCACTTCTTTGATGGATCTAAGAAAAGTTAATTTTCAGTTTGTTCATCCTTTTACTTGTTAGGATAGAGTGGTGATGTCTAAGCTCCTTATATGGTAGACTGGAAACGAGAAGTCAGTGATATTTTTTCCTGTTTTATTTATTTTATTCTATTTATTTTTAAAACAATTTTATTTTTATTTATTTATTTGACAGAGAGAGAGAGATCACAAAAAAGCAGAGAGGCAGGCAGAGAGAGGCAGAGGCAGACTCCCTGCTGAGCAGAGAGCTTGACACAGGGCTCGATTCCAGGACCCTGAGATCATGACCTGAGCTGAAGGCATAGGCTTAACCCACTGCGCTACCCAGGCACCCCTATTTATTTTATTTTTTAAAAGATTTTATTTATTTCTTTGTTGGAGAGAGAGAGAGAGAGACAGCGAGAGCGCACAAGCAGGGGGAGCAGCAGACAGAGGGAGAGGGAGAAGCAGGCTCCCCACTGAGCAGGAAGCCCAATGCAGTACTCAATCCCAGGACCCCAGGATCATGATGTGAGCTGAAGGCAGATGCTCAACAGACTGAGCCACCCAGGCGCCCTGAAATGAGACCCTTTGTCAGAGGAGAGAGTAGACCTGCTGGCTTATCCTCCCCCCAGGTCCAAGTTTTTGTGCCTCAGTGAAGGTCTTTATCCAATACAATGAATGTTAGAAATATGAGCTAGGGTAAATCTCAGAAAGTTCAAACAGGTTGCCCTTTCTGGTTCTGAACAGGTGGCTTCATGATCCACATGGCCAATATTATGTCTGTTGTACAAGCCTGAGTGAGAACCACCTTTTTCCTCTGAAATCAAGTATTAGCACTACTAGATATTGAAATATGTTAGAAATCAATTGGAATCTATAATAAAACAGTTTGGTTCTGTACACAAATGGACATTCAGAACAGTGGAAAAGAAAAGAAAGTCCTGAAAGAGACCCCAATCCGTGGGGAAATTTAGTAGGTTAAGTAAGTGGCATTTCTGAGCTATATGGACTGGTTATTTAATAAATAATGATGGACCAACTGGTTACCCATTTGCAAGAAAGAAAGTTAAATCCCGGTTTACATGAAAATAAGTTCCTGCTGGTTCAGGGATTGAAATGTTAGAAAGTAAAAACATGAAAGTATTAGAAGGATGTATCCCATGGTTACATGGGAGACTTACTTCTGTGATCTTAATGTGGAGGTAAGCTCATACTTAAAGGGGAAAAAGAACAATAATTTGACAACATATAATTAAAAATTTTCCTCAAGGAGAAATATACCATAACTAATGTGGAAAGAGAAATGATAAAATAAAGTCCTGGTGTGGGGAGGGGAGATTTTGCAACCTAACAAATGGGAGTAGCTTATATATAACAACAAAAGGCTTATTTATTTATTTATTGAGTTTGAGAGAGAGAGAGAGAGAGAGAGAGAGAGAGAGTAAGAGAGAGAGTATGGGGGGCAGGAGCAGAGAGAGAGGGAGAGACAGAAAATCTTAAGCAGTCTCCATGCCCAGCACAGAGCCAGGTGTGGGGCTCCATCTCATGACCCTGAAATCCTAAACTGAGCCGAAGTCAAGAGTCAGATGCTTAACTGATTGAGCCACCCAGGCGCCCCAAAAGGCTGATTTACTTAGTGAATTAAGAATTCTAGTAAATCTAAGACCAACAAGCCAAGAAAGGAAAAGAGAGGCAAAGTTCAAAGGAAAAGAGAGGAAATGAAACATCTGAAAAGATGCTTAACTTTTCTCACAGGTAAGTGCAAGCTGAAACAATGAAGTATCAAATTTTATCAGATTAGGCAACATCAAGAGCTTTGATAGTTCAGCGCTGAAGGGATGCGGGGTAGCAGTGCTCAAATGTGCTGTCAGTAGACATGTCTGCTCTCTTTGGAGGACCATTTGGCAAAAGCTGTCAAAAATACAGGTGTACATAACCTTTGCGCTTACGATTCCATTTCTCGGGATACAAAGCATAGAAATACACGTATGCCTAAAAATGCTCATGGCAATATTGTTTGTGATAGTAAAACACTAGGAAACTATCTGAAGGTCTCTCATTTAGTGCCATAAAGAAAGTATTGTGCATACTTATAGGAGAATATAGTAGAATAAAAAGAATGAGCTATTTCTGTATGTGCTGATATAAACATAGCAATATGTTCCCTATCTTTGCCTAGAAATTTTTTGAGATACTCAAAAAAAGGTACTTGCCCCCGATGTGAAAGTGAGCATCTGAAGAAAGAAGACAACTGTATTTTGATCTTGTTTCTTATGAACTTGTTGAATTTGTTTATTGGTTCTAATAGACTTTCATGATTTCCTTAGGATTTTCTACCTACAAAATTGTGTAATCTGCAAAGAGAGATAGTTTTACTTCCTTTTTAATCTGGATGCCTTTTATTTCTTTCCTTTAAAAAAAAAATTCTCTCCTCCTTCTCTCCTTCCTTCCCTTTCTCCATCCCTCCCTCCTTTCCTTATTTATACCTTTTTTTCCCTAATTTCCCTGGCTAGAACCCCTTTTACAATGTTGACTAGAAGTGGTGGGAGCAGATATCCTTCCTTATCTTAAGGGAAAAGCTTTCATTTTTTTCGCCATTCAGTAGGATATTGGCTGTCGTTTATTTTGTTCTGTTTTGGTTTTCATAGAAATTCTTTATCTGGTTCAAGAGTTTCTTCCATTCCTAGTATATTGAGTGTTTTTTTTTTAAATCCTAAAAAGGTGTTAGATTTTGTCAAATGCTTCTTCTGAATCTACTGAAATGATCATATGGTTTTTGTCCTTTGATGATTTTTAGATACTGAACCAACCTTAAATTCCTGGGTTAAATCCCACATGTTCATGGTGTATCATTCTTTTTATAGGTTACTGGATTGGGTCTGCCAATATTTTGTGATTTATGCATTTACAGTCATAGGGTTATTGCTCTGTAGTTTTGTTTTGTTAAGTCTTTTAAAAAGAAAAATGTTTTATTCATTTATTTGGCAGAGAGAGGGTGAGCACAAGCAGAGGGAACGGCAGGCAGAGGAAGAGGCAGGCTCTCCACAGAGCAAGGAGTCTAATGTGGGACTTGATCTCAGGATCCTGGGATCATGACCTGAGCCGAAGGCAGACACTTAAGAACTGAGCCATCCAGGTGTCCCTGTGAGGTCCTTTTCTCTCTAATATCAGGACCATGACGGCCTGACAGAATGAGTCTGGAAACATTTGTTCTTCCTCTATTTTCTGAAAGAATATATGAAGGGGACACGTGGGTGGCTCAGCTGGTTAAGAGTCCAACTCTTGGTTTTGGCTCAGGTTATCATCTCAGGATTGTGAGATCAAGCCCCATATTGGGCTCCATAGTCATCTCGGAGTGCGCTTGAGATCCTCTTCCTTTCCCTCTCCATCCCTCTCTGCCCTCTCCCTGAGCACGTGCACACACTTTCTCTCTTTCTCTCCCTAAAATAGAAAACAAAATCTTTAAGAAAGAAAAAGAGTATATGAAGGATTGGTGTTAATTTTTCTTTTTTTAAGATTTTATTTATTTATTTGAAAGAGAGAGACACAGCGAGAGAGGGAACACAAGCAGGGGGAGTGGGAGAGGGAGAAGCAAGCTCCCCGCTGAGCAGGGAGCCCGATGTGGGGCTCGATCCCAAGACCCTGGTATCATGACCTGGGCTGAAGGCAGACGCTTAACGACTGAGCCACCCAGGTGCTCCTGGTGTTAATTTTTCTTTAAATGTTTTGTAGAATTCATGAGTGAAGCCATCTGGGCGTGGACTTCTCTCGTGGGAACTTTTAAAAATTATTAATTCAGTCTCTTGGGGCACCTGGCTGACCTAGTCGGTGGAACATGAAGCTCTTGACCTCAAAGTCATGAGTTTGAGCCCCATGTTGGGTGTAGAGATTGCTTTAAAAATGAAAAAAAAGGGGGGGGGGCGCCTGGGTGGCTCAGTGGCTTAAGCCGCTGCCTTCGGCTCAGGTCATGATCTCAGGGTCTTGGGATCGAGTCCCACATCAGGCTCTCTGCTCAGCAGGGAGCCTGCTTCCTCCTCTCTCTCTGCCTGCCTCTCTGCCTACTTGTGATCTCTGTCTGTCAAATAAATAAATAAAATCTTTTAAAAAAAATGAAAAAAACTATTAATCCAATCTCTTCTTATAAATCTTTTCAGATGTTCTCTTTTTTAAAAAAAAAAATTTTTAGGGGCGCCTCTGTGGATCATGGGTTAAAGCCTCTGTCTTCGGCTCAGGTCGTGATCCCAGTGTCCTGGGATTGAGCCCCACATCGGGCTCCCTGCTCGGCGGGGAGCCTGCTTCTTCCTCTCTCTTTGCCTGCCTCTCCACATATTTATGATCTCTCTCTGTCAAATAAATAAATAAAATCTTTTTAAAAATTTTTTTATTAAGTAAACTTTATCCCCAACTCACAGCATGCTCCAACAACTGAGCCATCCAGGTGCCCTGTGATTTTCTATTTCTTCAGTCAGTTTTGGAACTTGTTCTTTCTAGGAATTTGCCCATTTCACTTCAGTTATCTAAATTGTTGCCATGCAGTCCTTCATAGTGTTGTCTTATTTCCACCTCTTATTTCTATAAGAGCAATAGTGCTAATAGGTTTTACCTCTTTTTCTCTGGGTCTGACTAGCTGCATTTGAATTTCTTGATTTTCTGTGTTGTCTTTCTATTCTCTACCTCAGTTGTTTCCTTTTTAGCCTTTATTATTTTCTTCCTTCTGTTTGCTGCCAGTTTGGTTTGCTTTTCTTTATCTAAAGGGTATCTTTTTAAAAAGATTTTATTTATTTATTTGGCAGAGAGAGATCACAAGTAGGCAGAGAGGCAGGTGGGGGTGGGGAGCAGACTCCCTGCTGAGCAGAGAGCCAGATGCAGGGCGCTATCCCAGGGCCCTGGGATCACAACCCAAGCTGAAGGCAGATGCTTAACCCAGTGAGCCACTCAGGTGCCCCTCTCTAAGGGGTATCTTAAGCCATTTTTGTTTTGTTTGTTTCTTCCTCTTTTACTTCCTCATTTATTGCCTTCATTTGAGGTAAGTAAATATATTCTGCTGTAACATTTCAATTCCTTTCATGATTTTTAAACAATATTTTTGAGTTGTTTTCTTAGTGATTGGCCTAAGGCTTATAATATACATCTTCACTTGTCATAGTCTATTTCCAATTTACACTAAGTTAATTTCATTGAGATACAGAAACTTCCTTTTTAAAGATTTTACTTATTTATTTGTGTGAGAGAGGGAACACAAGCAGGAGTGGGAGAGGGAGAAGCAGGCTTCCCGCTGAGCAGGGAGCCCAATGCGGGACTCCATCCCTGACTCTGAGATCTTGACCTGAGCAGAAGGCAGATGCTTAACGACTGAGCCACCCAGGCACCCCAGAAACTTCCTTTTTATATAGCTCCCTTCCCTTTCCCATTTTGTTGTGCCATTATCGTTATGTATATTGTGTCCATATCTATTACAAATACAATACCTAGTAGTAATTATTGCTTTTCTAATCTTATGTCTTTTAAAGAAACTCATAGAAGAAAAGAGAGCACAAATATATTTATATATAGTGTTTTAAAAATACTAATGTTTTACGGGGGCACCTGGGTGACTCAGTCAGTTAAGCATCTGCCTTGGGCTCAGGTCGTGATCCTGGGGTTCTGGGATCACGCCCCACATCGGGGTCCCTACTCAGCGGGAAGCCTGCTTCTCCCTCTCCCTCTGCCTGCCACTCTGCCTTCTTGTGCTTGCTCCGTGTCACATAAATAAGTAAAATCTTTTAAAAATAAATAAACTAAAAGTACTAATGTTTTTAATTACCATTAGTGCTTCTCTGGATTTTTCCTGTGGATTTATTAACCTTTGGTGTCACTTCCTTACCAAAACAGTTTTCTTCCCAGCTACCTCCTTTGTGCTGTTACTGTCAAATATATTCCATTTCTAGATGTCATAAGACAAATGATACCATTATATAGGAACTTATGAAATTCTTTTTTAAGTCAGTAAGACAAGAAAGAAAAAGAAATATGTAATTGTCCTTTATCATTGTCACGTTTACTGGAGCTTTTTGATTATTTGTGTGAATTTGTATTGTTCTTTGGTGTCACTTCCTTTCAGCCTGAAAAACTTGCTTTGGTATTTTTGGAAGGCAGGTATGGTAGTGATGGCTTCTCTTAGTCTTTGTGTTGCTTTCATTTTTGAAAGACAGTTACGTTGGGTTAGGGGCTGACAGTTTTTCTTCTTTCAGAACTTTGAATATGGTATCCCAGTCCCTTCTGGCCTCCATTGTTTCTTTCTTTCTATTTCTTTTTTTTTTTAAGATTTTTATTTATTTGTCAGAGAGAGAGAGAGAGAGAACACAAGCAGGGGTAGTGGCAGGCAGAGGGAAAAGCAGGCTTCTCACTGAGCAGGGAGCCTGATGTGGAACTCTATCCCAGGACCCCTAGGATCATGACCCGGGCCGAAGGCAGATGCCTAACCGACTGAGCCACCCAGATGCCCCAGGCCTCCATTGCTTCTGATGAGAAGTTAGCTCTTAGTCTCATTAGGGTTTCCTTTGACGCTGTGAGTTGTTTTTTCTCTTCCTGCGTTCAAGATTTTTTTTTTTTAAACTTTCAACATTTCTGTATTTCAACAACTATGATGTGTTTGGATGCGGATCTGTCTGTTTATCCCACTTGGAGTTCAACAAACTTCTTGAATGTGTATATAAATGTTTTTCAGCCAACTTGGATTGTTTGCAGCCAGTACGTCCTTGAATATCTCGCCTGTCACATCGCCATCTGGTACTCCCATTATGTATATGTTGGTGCACTTAACGATATCGCATTTCCCTGAAGCTCTGTTCATTTTTCTTCTTCCCTTCATCTTCTCTTGCTCCTCCTCTCTCTTCTTCTATTTGCTGTTCCTTCAGAGAGAAGAATGTCTATTGATCTCTCTTTGCAACAGACTGTACGTGTATGACTTGGAGACAGCTTTCAAGGTTAAGGGAGTTTACAATTCTCCCCCTTCACCCAGCAAGCAGTAGCTTAGAAATTCTTTCTCCAGCCATTCCTGAGAGGGCAGACTTCCAGACTGCAAGGGATAGGTGTGATTTAATTTTAAGCCTGGCTTCGTAGGAGTGGCCCCTGGGACAGAGTAGCTCACTGATCAATCGGTGCTTGGTCAAAGGTTGTGCTTAAGCCCCTTGAGCCAGCAAGACTTCTGCCCTTTGCTATTTAATTTGTGTGTGGTTTGGGGATTGTTTTCAAGGTTGTACCATGTTCTTCCATGCTTGCTCCCGAAGTGGGTGCGATGTGCACAGCCTTCCGGATCCGTAAGGATGAGTGTGATCCCAGAGGGGGTCTCCTTGGCTGTCCCTTTCCCTTTCTCCTCTGACTGGTCTGCCATTTTTCTTGGTCCTAGTTTCACGGAGCTATCAGCCTCCCCTTGACTTCTTGGCACCAATAGTGCCTTGAGCAGAGGCTCTTCCATGCTCCGTTCTACATAGTTAGATGTGGAGCTCTCCATCCTTATGGTCTGCCTTCACCCCTGGGCCACTGCACTGAAGCTGGTGTTGGGGACTGTGCCTACTTTTCCTGGAAGTGATATCCTCTGCTCTATGAATGGCACTGGGGAGAAGACGGTAGCCCTTGGTCTCTTCAGCTTGTGTCTCCTCATGTGGAAACCCCATCCTGTGAGGGAGCTGGGGTGGGATGTTTGAGGTCCCCTTATTCTTGGCCTGCCAAGCCTGAGGTATGGCCTCTTAAACCCCATAAGTTGGGGCTGGGTGGGAGAGGACAGCCCAATTCCTTGGCCACTCTCACCCAGAACAGGCCCTCTGCAGTACTGAGCTAGGGGAGATGACAGATTCTCCTGAGTTGAGACTAGAGCCCCGAGCTGAGGTTGTGGGGAGGGAGCCCTGTTTACTTGGCCACCCTTGTCCAAGATAGTGTTTCTATAACATGGAGGTCGGGTTGGGAGCAGAATTGGTGTGCCTTGTGGCTCAAATACCACAGGTCACCGTTCTTACCAAGATTTAGTAAATTTTCCTCAGGAAATGTTTCTCTACTTGCTGTGTGCCCCAAGGACAATCTCCAGAGACTTGAAGTGATGTTCTTCTTTTTTTTTTTTTTTTTTAAATCCTTTTCACCAGCAAAATGGTGGTTTTATTTACTTGGGAGTAACACCAGTTTCCCATACAGTCATTCTGGAAATCCCACACTCTTACTTAAAATGTTTCCAGTGGACACATTTATTTTCAGTGGGGGCTTTTTCTCCACAATGTTATCTCTACTATAACTCAAGTGAGCCCAAACCCCAGATTTTATTTGGGGGTGGGGAGAAGAAAGCATACCAAATGGTGAAATGAGGTTACAACGTAAGACATTTCAAAAAGAAATCCAATAAATAGTTTGAGGTTTATCACCTACTAGGTGCCGATGCTTTGCAGAGTGGCTGTTCTCCAGAATCGGGCATGAATCAGAAGGGGAAACAGCGGTAATTATGTGTAAAACATTCTGATCCCCGGAGCAGTGGGAATAATCTCATCCTTGCTTCGTGGGGCCTGCTCTGCTG